>NC_043995.1:25165000-25425000 GCF_902150065.1 Myripristis murdjan | reverse complement strand
ATACATTCATGCATTTTTTACAGTTTTTTTCAATTGCTTACACACAAAACCTTTATATATCACACTATTTCTAAACTCTTTCACTCAAACCTCACAACTTCACCTCAAATCAGCAAAACCATAAACTAATTCTCAGCCTTGACACAGTTTTCAATTTAGCTATTCACTTTTTGCAAATCAGTACACACAATTCTCTAGCTAACACACAAAAATCTGTCAGGAAGTAACTTGATTTCCCATTTCAAACACAACCAATCAAAATGCCACACTTATTCATCAGTGCCTCAGACTCTGTCCTCACATGTGTAAACAATAATCGCTTTATTGAACACCAACGAATCACTCCTTGACATAGGCCTATAAATAGGTCAAAGGTCAAACTATCTGTCAAACAACAATGCAGAGAGAGCCAGGGGAGTCAGAGGAAGATGCAGAGGACAAGGAGTCCAGGTTCGTGGAGGACGCTTTGGAACAGTGATGGGTCTTTCGCGAACGAAAGAGCCGGCTCTTTGAAGTGAACGGCGGGAGCCGGCTCCTGATTGGGAGCCGTTTTTTTTTTTTTTTTTCTTCAGGAGCCGGTTATTTTTTCTGCGAAAGCCGCACGTGATTATTCAAGATGTGGGGTACCGTCTGTCTGAACTGAGTGCTTCATCCCGAACCGGCAGTTACACACACACACACACACACACACACACACACACACACACACACACACTCACACTCACACTTTCCTCCATATTTGATGGTTGGTGTACTTTGCTTTGATTTTTGATTATATACTGTACAATGCTGCATCCACAACAGCAACTGATTTATTCAGAAAATTAAATATTTTTGGTTCCATTATTGCTTGTGTTGACTTCTATTTGCATGCTACTGGATTTTCACTCTTATATGGCAATATATCAAGAAAATCCATAGAAACAAAAGAGCTTTAGATTTAGAGCGACAGTGTGTAAATGATATACACAAGTATGTGACACAATGGGAAATGTGTTTGTGATGTGAGACAAATGCTTGCTTTTGCGATGTGTTTACAATATTTTGAATACTGTGTTTCATTTTGCAGTAGATAGGGCGCTTTTTGCATTTTGTGTTAGCAGTAGTTGGATTTGTGTGTAAAGTTTTGAGAAAAAGACAGAGCTTTGAAAATGTGTGTAAGCAATTGAAAAAAACTGTAAAACAGATGAGGGACGGTCCTCATTCATAATATATCAAAAACTCATCAGGTAAAACTTTACTTGTGATTTCTTTGTCATAGTTAACTCATCATTTGCAGATGACTTACAACATATTTGTGATGTCAACATAGCACTTACTTATCATTTACGACGGTGTATCGAGTGTGGCTAGATATTTTGACAGATAAATAACCAGAAACTTAATAACATTAAGTGAAGGTATTTTAACCCTTTGTGCAGAAATGCCTATGAAAAAAAAAAATCTAAAAATCGTGAAACATTTTTCCCCATTTTAACAAGAAGATAATGGATTTTGGGTGAGGACTTTTGAAGCAGTCCTAACTTCAAGTAAGTTGTGGATACTCAGAAATTAATATAGATAACATCAGTGAAAGGTAATTCATGATGTGTTGTTTTCTCACTGTACCCTCACAAAATTACTACCACAAAAATGCTGAATCTATTACTGAAACTAAATAAACTAGCCATTTAATGATAAATTAAATTAAATTACATTAAATTAGAATCCAAATCTGCTTGAAATATAACTACAAGGAAGGTGAAATAAATGTAAAATACTAAGACATGAGGATTATATGACTGGTCTTTGTGTCACTGATGGTCGGACTGACGGGTCATATAAGAGATCAGTTCATCTCATTATCAAAACTACAATTTGATTTACAAACAAAGGAAATGTTTCGCAATTTTTCAAGAGGAAACATTTTTAGAGTCTGCCTGCACACTAACCCTGGAAGGGGTTTTGCATCATGAAAGCAATATTCCAGTGTCAGCCACAAAATACCTACTGGCAAATCTAACGTAAAAATCCAAAAATAATCCATATCAGTGCTGTAAGCTAGAGATCCGACATTTAGAAATAACGTGTACAAAAATCTGAACCTCCAGACTCCTCTGAACTTGAGCCTCTTCCTCGTCTGATGAACCAACATGGCTGGAGCTCTTACACTGCTTCTGATTGGTCGTCTGCTGCACGGTGAGTTGCGTGGTCATAACGTCTTGCTGTCTTCATGTCTCCCAGTGAGCGAGATAGAAACTTGAGATATGCTGTATTTCTCCAGTTTTTTGGTGAGAAACTTGCACAGTGGAATTGCTTTATGACTATAAAGATATATTCTTCATACTTACAATTTGTGTTGCAGGTTCGTTGTGTGAGGTGTTTGACATTTTTATACCTGAGTCTATTGAGGTGCCAAGTGGATCCTGCGTGACCATCCCTTGCTCGTTTACCATAAAGGACCAATTTGAAAATTACTTAGATACAACGTGTGAAGGAGTATGGAGAATACATGACAAAGATGGCGACGATGTGTTTGGTGTCAGTGATCCACCTAGACAACAAACTACAGCGAGACTAACTGGAAACCTGACAGGAAACTTACAGCAAAAAGACTGCACCACCACATTGAACATGCGACCTGGTTACAATGGTGCATATTTTTTCAGGTTGCAATGTAAAAAATACCTGAAAATTACATTTACAGAGAAGACTGTGTACATTTCAATCACAGGTAGGCCTTGATATCCCTCTATTGCCAGTTAACATTACCCATTCTTCACTGAAAATGAAAGTCAAGTGATGAAGCCATGAGGGACGGCTGTTCATTTAAAAACTGGTCTGATTGTTTCCTTACAGAAGTTGCTCCTCCCAAACTGACAGCACATGCATTGAAGGTGAAGGAGGGGAATTCAGTGAATTTGAGCTGCTCTGCTGTGGCTCCCTGCGCCTTTCCACCGACTCTGATTTGGACGCCAAGCCTGGGTACAAGTCAGGTGACACAGGAGAAAATAGGGAACATGCCTACAGTCGTGACCTCTGTTCTGACCTTTACTGCGTCCAGAATCCACAACGGACAGACCATCTCCTGCTCTGTTATCTACAGCCAACAAAACGGCAGTGCGTTGTCTACTAACAAAACCCTCCATGTTTTATGTGAGTGAGCCAAACGTGACATTGTGATTGACGTTTTAAAATTTCACATTTAGAGGAGAAATAGAGTCTTTTGATCCCTTGTTTGCTCCATGATGTCAGTGTTTGTGCTTCTGAAGACAAATGTGAGTTATTTGTATTTTATAACACAGTATAACTCTCAATACTACCAAAATGCCATAAGGAATTAAGATACAGGTATATTTACCACAATCTATGTATGTATCTATCCATATTTGTGAATGAATACATTAATTTGTTGATTGATTTCCTGATTAGAGTAAGTGTAATGATTAGGGCAGCGAATCAGGCAGCCTCTTGTTCGAGTCAATGCCACCGGGTATGAGACAGTGGAAACTGCACATAACAGCTCTGATAAGATTTGTATCTATTAGAGTGGGAGTGGGAATATCACTGTGTTGCACTGGATAAGCATGGAGCGTTTGAGTCAGTGTGTAGTAAAACTGAGCTTCCTCTCTGCTCTGATAGGTTGTTTCCAACCTATCAATTGCCATAGTTGCTGGTTGTGTCCTATCTCCACTCTTGTATTCCTTACACACACATTTCTGTCAGTCACACACTAGATCAGTCTTGTTGTATAAGTTTGCAGACGATACCTCTGTGGTGGGTCTCATTACCACCGAGGATGAATCTGACTACCGCAGAGAAGTAGAGGAGCTGGTGAGATGGTGTGAAAGCAATAACCTGATACTTAACATCTCAAAAACCAAAGAACTGGTAGTTGACTTTAGAAAGATCTCTAGTCCCCTCACCACTCTGCCCATCAATGGGGAGGAGGTAAAGAGGGTCACCTCTTTTCAGTTCCTTGGGACCACCATCCATGAATACCTATCATGGGATCTCAACACCAATATTAAGATCAGCAAATCCCACCAGCGACTCTATTTCCTGCGGCAGTTCAAAAAGTTCAGGGTCAGCCAGGCAGCCATGATTCACTTCTACAGGTCTACTATTGAAAGTGTGCTCACATTCTCCATGCTTGTCCTTCGCTTTCATCACTCTTCTCCACAAGAATAATTAGGAAGGCTAAAAAAATCATAGCTGACCACTCTCATCCAGCACACTACCTTTTCAATCTCCTCCCATCAGACAGGAGATACAGAGGCATTAAGAGCTCAACATCTCGCTTCAGAGAAAGCACATACCCTTTGGCTATTAGACAACTGAACTTGCACTGACTTACTGAATACGTATGTACAGGGTACAATGTAAGTAGCACTTTAACAAAACTGCATGCACTTTCTATGCCGCTGGGTATTGTTTATTGTTCACTGCCTGTTTTCTTGTATTTATGATTGTCTTTTTGTACATGATGTGCTGTTGTACTGTCCTCGTTTTTGATATTTTTGTCTGAGAGTCTACCATGACAAATTCCTATCAACTTGTTGACATAGCAATAAATCTATTGAGTCTTGAATCTTGAATCTTGTTTACCGAATTACAGTCAAACGTTTAACAAAAACACCTCTCCGACCATGCCCTTGTTGTTCCTCACAGTTTCTCCGCAGATCCTGCCCTCCTCTGGCTGCATCAGAGCTGCAGCCCACATCAACTGCTCCTGTGAGACAGAGGGAAACCCCTCTCCCGCTGTGGAGTGGCAGATGGACGGGAGACCTGTCAATGACTCTGACGTCTTCACCATCAGACATGAGCCTCTGAGCGCCACGGGTCTGGTGAGGAGCTTCATCACCATTAATTCACAGGGGAAGGATTTGTCCACCCTGGTCTGCCACAGCACCAACTCTGTGGGATCTGCAAGGCTTCAGTTTTATATTCCCTCTCTGGAAACGTGTGTAGAAAATCAAGGTTTGTCTTTTACCCAGTTAATGATGATTCTGATGCACTTACCTATGTCCTGGCTTTATAGTTATGTATTAATCTTGTGGATCTTATATATTAAGCTCCTGAAACCTGTGCAATATTCACAAAATCTGTGATATATTTCTGTTCATTTGTTTTCCTACTACTTCTAACCTCCATGTAGTACCAATAAATCTATTACATTCTTTCAAGCATTCAGTTTTCTTTCTTTCTTTCTTTCTTTTTCTTTCTTTCTTTCTTTCTTTTTTTTTTTTTTTTTTTTTTTTTACTGATGCTTACACTTTTCTATATATGGCTTCAAAACATTTCAAAACTTTCATTCTTTAATAATTTTGTTTTGTGTTAGGTTTACTGTAATTTGACCTACAGGAGCTTTGCACCAAGTTGAATTTCTAGTTAACACACTTCTCTAATACTGACTCTAATACCAATGCTAATCTAATCTTCTGTTCTCCCTTGTATGTTTGTGTTCAGGACGAGTGCTGTTGCTGCTCTTAATTGCCATAGTCGCTGGTTTCATAGCAGTCACACTATGTGCTCTACTGTTTGTTATCAGGTAAGGTGAATGCTTGGGAAAGCTACAGTCATCAGAAAATCTGTATTAAATTTACTGTGCCAGTGTTTATGCAAGTCAACTCAGTTAATTTGACACTTGGATGGTTTTGGATAAATGCCCCAGAGCCACAGCAGCTCTGTGAGTGGACAAACAAACCTCCAGTCCACACTTGTCAAGTAACTGCCACTGAAAAATCGGCACCAAAACCACATGTGATTTATTTCACATGTTGACTTGTCCACATGTGATCCATAGGCAGATGGCTATTTAACACATGACACATTAAAACCCCGCATGTGAGAAATATACATGTGAACTGCAAACACATGGTTCTTGGACACGTGTTTGCAATTCACATATGTATTTCTCAAATGTAGGATATTATGTGCCACATATCAAGTTATCACATGTGGAAATAAAACATCATGAAATACAAGTGTCCAAAACACGTTTGCACTTCGCTTGCGTATTTCTCACATATTGGGTTTTCACATGCAAAACATTCGCACACTTGCAGCTCACATGTATCACATGTCTACCACAAACATGTGAACAACAAACAGCAAAATTTTCTGACACGTTAACTGCCATTGGTCATTAGCAACTCTCTTGGTTGAAAATGTGCTGTGTGTAGTCTATAGGCTATACTGAATTTCTCAGCGTTGTGAAGTCCTTCTGTATTTTTCAGAGCTCAGAGGAGCCGCCACAACCCTCCTAAGAGTCACACCACAGGTGGCACCAGTACAGCTGTGGCTTACCAAGCTGTGACAAGTGGAGAGGGAAGTAAGGTAACTATACTCAGACTGATCAAGTTTCTCATTTAAGTGACTGCAGAGTGACTGGCACAATATTTGCAGCACTGACAGCTGTTTTGGATTTCAGGTGCGGACCATGCCTGAGGAGAAGATCTACATCAACACCAAGGAGCTGAGAGCGTCACCTCCGTCTTCAGCAGCAACCATCTCTGAGGCAAGCCGCACCAACCTGCCAAGCTCTGAGCCACACAGTGCAAAAGGCCTCGGTGAAAGCTCGAGGAAGGCCAACACAGAGAGTGATGTGTAGTACTGATGTGTACATTTTGCAGTGGCTGACGTAGTCTGAGCAAGATGGAGCCGCTGTACCAGCAAATGAACAATGAATTTGCCCAAATAAACCCGAATAACAGGAATAAGATGCAAAAGTAGATCACAATGCAGTATTTTTTTATACTCGAACACCATTTGAGGCAAAATTGTGTGTGTGTGTGTGTGTGTGTGTGTGTGTGTGTGTGTGTGTGTGTGTGTTAGATACTCAGTGGTTCCTGTTTAGTAAAGGACACCTTTTCTCTTTTCCTGCATTTTAGTACTGATTTGTTTTTTATTTACATTTCTAATTTGAACTGTAATACTGTATTAGATATATGTAACTATGGATTGTAAATGGCTTTGTACTCATCTTTTTTTTTTTTTTTACAAAGTAGATAGGTGGACAGACAGACAGATAGATAGATAGATAGATAGGTAACCTGTGAGTATTAACTGCTGGAATTGCATTTCACTGTGATGGTACCTTGTATGATTATTTGCAACAAATAAACTTGATTGATTGATTGACTGATTGATAAAATAATATTTCATCATTGTCTAAATGTAATTAACAATGCCTGAGACTTTTATCTGCATTGTTTTCAATAGAGCAGATTCTTGCATGAGGCCACAGTCATTCTTTCAGACTTGCTCTGTGGTTCAGGATGACTGATTTAAATCAGCTCAGCAAGTTTCCTGTCTGAGACTGAATAGGAGGGTGTGTGTGTGTGTGTGAGTGTGTGTGTTTGTGTGTGAGGGGGGTCTTTGCACTATAACAGATCAGTGGGCCATCACAGACACTCTCATTCAGCAGCTCCTCTGGCAAGGTAAGACGTCATGCTCTTCATATCACTCATCGAGGAAAAATGTGAACCAAACAAGAAAAAAAAAGTATATACATATTTTTTTTAATTAAAAAAAAAAAAAAAAAACAGTAAACACTGAAATTGTTAGAGAATAATAGGTGAAGTCTGGCGTCACTTGAAAGTCTGTTTCTGTTCATACTGATGTAAGTCTGGCTGTGTGGTTTTATGTGTTTTACATTTTTGAAAATTTACATTGTTGCTTTTTTTCATAACTGTGCACACATTGTTAATACATGGTATGAATTACCTGTTGCATTCTTGGCATTTATTTAAATTAGATCATTAGTATATCATAATTTAGTAATATTACACTGTTTGTTGCCCTGACATGTCATGCCAGGACGCTATTTCTTGTAGATTGATTTTTATATCACTGATTCTTGGGAATTTGAATAAAACAGGTTTTAATTTTGAAAAAAAAAAAAAAAAAAAAAAGTGAGTTAAATTACAAAATCTGAAGGTATATCATTATAGGCCAAGGTCTTGGCTGTTCAGCAATGTACCAGTGCAACCTCCTCATTTTGCATTTTTTTTCATAAAATAGGTGTTTTTCCAGTTATTAGGCTACTTTGTTTTGTCAACACTGTCACCATAATGTTTTTTTTAAATTTGAAAAACATATTTTTGTATTAAAAGAGACTATTACTTTAATAATTCAACAGCACCAAAGAAACATATTGTACGTATATTCATTTAAAACCAATATAACTGCCTCTGACAGTGGTGACACTAATCTGACGGTGGTGACAGTGGCCTCATTACAACATACAATTCCAAATTTATACCACTCAAGTCAATGGCTTCTTGCTTAAACAACTTTATTTAACTATTTGGTACAAAAAATAACAATCCTGAGCACTGTTATAAGTATTTTTCAGACTTCAGTCATCACTGTCAGACAGAAAACCTGATGGTGGTGACGTCTGACGGTGGTGACAAAAACCTTCTCTTTCACATGATAAGCATGAATTGTTCATATTAGCCAGCTTGTTTCCCCCCTGTTGCTACCTACATCAGACCTCTTCTTAAAAGTATACATTTATTCCATAATCTAATCTAATATTTTTTATATAAAAGTGATGGTGTTGACATGTTATGGTTGTGACAGTAGCAGTGTCCCAAGATATGAAGAGATTTAAGCGAAAACAGCAAACTTACAGGAGCCTGAGTGGTCTTGAAGCATGCAGTAGAGCTGAAGGTTTGAAAAGGGGTCCTCAGGAATGTAACTGACCTTGTATTTGTAGAGTTTTTTGTTTTTTAAATAAATATTTGACGGTGGTGACGGATATGTGGGAAACATTTTGAGCAACCACAAAATAATAGTAAATATTGTTCAAAACTCATCATTTGTAGTTTTTAATACATATTATGATGTATTCTTTCCTGTGGTAAATATATTATTCAATGAAATTATTATTAATACATATTATGATGTATTCGTTCCTGTGGTAAATATATTATTCAATGAAATTATTACTTTTTGTTGTTTTAATCAAGTTGATCAATTATCTCCTATCCGAGGACAACTGGTTTTGTAGGGTATGGGCCAACATATAATCATTAAATTAATAAAAATTAAAAATAAACCTATAAAAGAACCTTACAAATGTGCAAAGGACCCCCTGATTATGCCTTTGATTCTTTTTATTCATTAAAATGTTGTAAATTTACAACAGAAATAGCATTTTTCTTAGTGGGACATGATTTATCCAAATTCCCAAGAATCAGTGATATATAGCTAAAATAATTTTCTTCCTTCTATGCTGAAACATGCCAAACTTATGTTATGGTGACAACAGTGATCTCACTGAAACTATGTAACTGCCGACTGTAACTTTTCCATCCTCATGACATAAACATGCCGTGTCGGAGCCTTTTTGTGCTGAGTTACCTGGTGGGTCCTCTGCATGACTGCCATGATTACTGGGTTTCAGAAATTAAAAGGTCGGACACGAGAAAGTCCTGCTGTCTATGGACTATTTCTGATTTCTGCACAGCTGTCAGCTTTCTCCATGGAGACGGCTCACCTGCTCAGACTGCTCTTCTCTGGTAAAATATACTTCATCTCTCTCTGTGTTGTCATAATATCAGTTTAAAAAAGTCAATGGCATAACATCTCTGATACAAAAAGCACTAGAATAGGAGGACGACTGGAAAAAGTAGAGCAACTACTGAAAAGCCAACATGTCAAGAAAACCCTCTGCAAAATCTTCAAACCCATCCACGTCGAGTGCAATAACGCATTGCTTCATGTTTTTTTTCTTGTTTGTTATAGAATTTGATTTTTGAAATTGAACTGAAGGTGTTGAAGTCAGTACTATGAAACAGTGACAGCATGGTTTCCAGTGGATAGCTCTGTCGGATGGGCATGTTAACCATATAGCTGACACTAAACACTAACCAATGTTTTAAATCTTTTACAGATCAAGATTTTGTTTTTTATTGTTTTGATTCTAGGCTCTGTAGATACATAAGTTCTGAAAATAAACTCTCCATTGTCGTTATCAGTAAAATCCAGTACAAAACCACGAAACAACATTTACCCACGTCCTGGACCGCCCTGGTGGCTTAACTGGCAGCGTGTGCCACATATTTGGGTTAACCCAATGTTTAGACCACAAGTGTATCAGGCATCATACATGCAACAGATACACTCTCATTTTAATGTACATAGCTGTCTGCAGTGGCTCGCATATCAGCTGCATCTCACCAGCATAGTCACGACCTTAAGTGCCTTTTTTAAACTTTTTATACGTTGTCTATCTCTCTGTTTTACATGCACAAAAAAAAAAAAAAAAACAGGAAAATTTGC
Organism: Myripristis murdjan; assembly: GCF_902150065.1. Classification (NCBI taxonomy): domain Eukaryota; kingdom Metazoa; phylum Chordata; class Actinopteri; order Holocentriformes; family Holocentridae; genus Myripristis; species Myripristis murdjan. The sequence continues at coordinate 25,414,728 of NC_043995.1, read as the reverse complement.
TCACTTTCTGTTTAAACTCCCAAACTTTACACACATAAATGAACAGTTGCTGCAAATTCTCATTATCTCTGGTACGATAATCTTGGACATAAAAAGTTCTGTGTGTCAAAGCGCCAGCATGCATACAGTAGTGAACCACCTATCAAAGATATCAAGATCATTTTTGTGTCAATCTTCTCACATACAAAGGTGACCAATGAATTGGTAAATTCTAATCTTCCAAACAATAACCAGTCATCCAGTGGTTACAACACAAAGAGAAAACATTTACAGCCATTGTCAGGCACCACTGAGAAAAGTGTGAGACTTGTTAGAGCTAGTTTAGCTTGATGCAACAAAGGAAGGCTTGTGGTGAGGCTTTGGGCTTTCGCAGGAACGTCTCTGTGCATCACTGTTTCCAGTCACGAACAAAGTGGTTTGCATTCTCATTTATCTCTAGAAATAGGAAGACTAAAGAAAAGCACCGCAATTAACGCTGAATGCCTTCCCACCCCCCATCCCCCTCCCCTCACCACTCAAAGGGATATTGATACAGCAGCGGGTGAGCAGCTGGGACATTGAAGTACCCACAGAGGTCGCTGCAGTGGAGGGGAGCTGTGTTGAGGTGCCCTGCCGCACACAACCCCATCAACGGGTCATATGGTACAAGTATGATAATGTATATTATCCCAAAGTCTATGATGGACATAAATTTCTTAGTGTGGAAGCCCAGTTCAGAGGACGCACTTCAGTCCTGGGTAATGCTGCAGAGGGAGACTGCACACTGAAGATTAATGATGTGACAAGAGCCGACAGCAACCTTAGAGTTTACGTATGGATCAACCCAGATGAAAAACAGCACCAAAAATTTTATCACCAAAGTGTAACCATTCGCTTTGTTGGTAAGTATTTTTAAACCCCCGGCTAAATACAAGAAGTTCACATTTGTGTGCAAAGTTACTGAGTCATGATGGTTAAAGCCACAAACCAGATAAGGCAGAGTTCTCACAGTCAAAAAGTTTGTGTCAGTACTGTTTCTGACAAAGGAGCACGTACAATATAAAGTGATGGCAGCTTTTCGGACACTGTCATCAGGGCATAGACTGACAGTCCCACTGGCCAGGAAAAAGGGCTACAAAATGTCCTTCATCCTATCAGCTGTGGCCACTCTCAACAGGGAACTGTTAAATAGGTTCTTCATTTAAATAGGTTTTTCATTTTATTTATATTTATTACCATTATCCTTGCCCCACTGTTCTAATTCCCTCTTCAATTTTTAGATGACTGTTACCCGCTCATTAGGCTAACTCTTATATTTTTAGAACCCAGTTGGACTTCAGTGGGATGTGTTGCTTCATTTTTTCATTCTCTGTCTTATTAATTCTCTTATTGTGGTGTTTTTTTTTAATGGCTTGTGTTGTATGTTGTCCTGCTGACTCTATGCCGGAGCCAAAGACAAATTTCCATTTTTATGAATTTTAAATGGACAATAAAGTAGTCTGAGTCTGAGTCTGAAGGATGTATGTTTGAAGAGAACTTTTACATGTTTGAGCAGGAGCTTTCCCTTACATATCTATAACCAAAAATTATTTAATATACATTTTGATGTTGATGCAGATGCTTGCTTTGTGTATATATAGAGCCAAAAATAATGTTGAGAGAGCTGTCCATAGCTGCTCTGTGAATCAACTTTTATGATTTCAAAACAGTTTAGAAAGCATTTTTAAATTTTGAACATTTTGTGCGTATTTGGGTTGATGTTGAATTTGGCCACCTCCTGCTCTTGCCCATTCATCAAAAGCTTGGTATTAATGTAAATCATCAAACTGAGGCCATACGACTGGGAATGCATGTCCCAAACAATAACTCAGTGCTATTATTATTTTGTTGTAACCTCCAGAGAAAAAAGCTCCAGTGCTTTCCATCCAAGAGGAAATGGTGAATGAGGGGATTTTCCAGGCCAACTGCAGCATCCTCCACTCCTGCCCCTCTTCACCTCCCTCCCTTCAGTGGAGCATAAATCAATTTCCTGAAAACTCCACATTGGTGATTTTTAAGAAGGAAGAAAAGGGGCAGTGGCTGTACACTGAGAGTCTGCAGGGAGTAGCATCATATAAACTGCATCAAAGCAAACTGGCATGTACCGCTCGGTTCAGTAGCTTCACCACGGACAGCAACCAAGCCGCTCTCAACGTTTTCTGTAAGCGATTTGGCTCCAGCACACAGCAGCAAATCAAGAAATCTGGCAGAGATAAATGTAGCCATCAAGTATGCCCAGGGAGCTGTTGATTATCTGTATTGCTGTTCCTCTACATCCACAGATGAACCTATAAATGTGACCCTGAAGGTGGAAAAACAACCGGTAACTGAGGGTCACAGCGTCATCGTGGAGTGTCTTGCTGATTGTAACCCACGACCACATGAGTACTCCTGGCTCCGAAGACACATGGGTCAAGAAAACCAAACAAGTTCAGCTCAAGGGAAAAAGTCCTTTAACAACATAATGCGAGATACTTCTGTCTCCTGCATTGCTCGCAACAACATTGGAGACGGGCGGTCGGACTGGATGTATCTGGATGTTCAGTGTAAATATACCTCTTTTTAAACTGACTCACTCGCTGGCTTTGTGTTTTAAACTTTATTTATTTCCTTTCAAAATTCAAATTCATGAATTCATGTGAGAGAGCTGCATAAAACAACCACAGTTTCTTTTTTCTTTGTTTGAGGAGCTGCTCCACTGCAGGAACTCGGGGCTCAATGCCGTAAAAACGCCACCCTGTAATACTTTACTTAAGTTAACAAACAGATATTGGTGATATACCTTGCATTCCTGGACCCAATTTATTGCTTTCCCCCGCATTCGAAGATCGGGTAATGGACTATCGATTGGGCTCTTTTGAGGCTCTGCTGGTCTATTTTGAGCAAAACTTGGGGGAATGATTAATTTTTTACTCTGCTGTCTGGCATTTTGAGAAGAAACCGGCCAGGCAGCAGCGCCCTAAGCTTCACGCTCGGTATCTCGGACCTGCTGGGTCAAATTTAATGAACCTCTGGGGAGTGCTGAGTTTTTACACTGATGTCCAGCATCGACAAAATGAAACTGATTGGCCAACAGCACCAACAAGCAAAAAGGTCTCGAAATGTCATTCAGCTATGTCTCAGACACCACACATCACAAATACATACAAAATAGAAAAACAAAAATAAAAAAAGAAAGGTTATCAAAAATTAAGAGAAATTGTCTTGATTTTAGCGTGCTGACAAGACATTTTTGACATTGTACAGTGGGTTTTGAAGTGGTTGGAGATTTTTCTCAACCCATGGATGAAAAATCTGAGAGTGGGTTTGGATTGCTTTTTATATAACAACACTGTTGTTACTTTGTAGATGCCCCAGCCATCCTGAATGACTCCGCCTGCCACCTCATAGGTGACAATCTGAGATGTGTCTGCAAGGCAGAAGCCTCCCCTAATGCCTCTATATACTGGACCATCAATGGAAATGACACTCTCCCGTTCTCCTTCACTTCAGTCTCAACAATTAAGAAAAATACAGTCAGTGTGGAAATAAATGGCATTGTCCAAGGACACCCAAATGTGTCTTGTGAGGCCAGAAACCATCTGGGTAGTGACACCAAAGATCTGACAGTTTTACCCCAACAAACCTGGCCAAACACGTGTAAGCACAGCAGTATTTTTTTTTTCTTTAACACACCATAATTCAAGCAGAGCAGACCAAGGCCTTTTTCCCATTCTCTTCTTTCATGTTGTTTCCTTCACAGTTCTCCCATGGTTGTTGGCTGCAACAGCACTTGTAGTTGCTTTGCTGCTAGGGTGCACGGTATTCATTTACAGAAGACATCCCAGCAACAGGTTTGTAGACATCTTTTCTTGTCATTCATCGTCATGATGTTTTTGGGAGTGTTAATCTATTTTAAATACTCCAAGGACAGATATCCCTTTGTGAAAGAGCTTTTTCTTTTTTCTTTTTTTTTTACTGATTGATTGAATCAAAATAACTCAGCAGACAACATCCAGACAAAAAATATTTCTTTCTTTTGTTTCAGCCTTCGAAACATTTCAGATAATACCCCACAAGAGGAAAGATACGAGAACCCACAAAGGTAAAGACAGTGTCTTTATTTTCCCCCGTCTTCTATATCTGAAGGTGTCCAGCAAGATCAAAAACACATTAGCCCCCAAAGGTGAAGAAAATGTTATTGGTAATAAAAACAAATGGACTATATGCTGGTATGACGTGCAGTATGATATGGTGTAATGAGATATTGTGTTCTCACATAAAAAGGAGATATTCAGGACATGTGAGTGCTTTTTTGTAAATGTCTTCCCCTATGAGATTACAAGAACGTGAGGACACACAAGCAACGTCCAGGCTTGAGACCACATACCTGAAGAAGGGTGAGGCGGACAGAGAATCAATAATCTATGAAATCGATAGTGTGGAAATGTCTCCAAGACCAGCTTCAGCTCAAGAGTACCAGAATAATCCATCAAGTCCCAAGAGACTGGCCAAAATGCAGCCAAAACCACAGGTACAGTGAAGCTGACTGATCCACACATACTGACACAAATATTTGAAACTGATATGATTTTTTTGAAAAGTAAATGGAAGAAATTAATTGAAAATTTACATCCAATTTACTGGCCACCAAAAAAGCTACCACTGACATTCAAGCTGTATTGGTCAAAAGAGGGAGTGGTGGCATACAGTGTACAGAGGTACAGAGCCCCCCTTGGGTCAACTGAGAAAAATTAATCCCTACTTTCTGTGCAGAAATCTATGGGCACAGTTTAGAAACCATGCTCTTGGATTCATAATCCGAGCCCTTGGATTACAAATCCATGCCCATGGACTTGTAAACTGTGTCCTTGGATTTGGGTGCAAGTCCATTGGCATAAATTCATTGTCTGAGGCTACAGTTTACAAATCTGTCCACGTAGCTGCGCGTGCATTAGCGAATCAGCCCAGCTGGCAAACACAAAGGTACAGATAATGTTCAGACCAACACTGCAATGCTGATCTGGACAGGGCAACTTGATAAAATCCCCATGTGCACATAAAATCCACATGGAAGATTCATTTCAAGGCACACAGTGACAGTCTATAGTACACTTTGGTTGCATAAGCATTTAGAGACTAAACCTTTGATTTCCCACAGGACATGCGCTGCAGCGTGGACAACATCTACCTAAACGACTGATGGCAGAGGACATCATCTACTGCGGTTAAGAAGTGTGCTCTTCAGGATCTTAGGCATCTGTGTACATGGCTTTAAGCAAATGGACTGGTAGATTAAATGCAGCCTCTACACACACTGCATGGACTGGGGAAGGTCTGGAATAAAACAGCCCTACAGACCTCTAAGTTCATGTTCAACAGCTGAGGGTCTCTCCGTATCGCATCATTATTTGGTAATAATGACCACACACTTTAAATGCGCAATCGACCAAAATATATTTGCTAATATTCGCCAGTCCAGTGGTGCACAGAGAACTGAGGGCTTTGCTTTGCGTATTTTTGTATGAAATAGATTTGCATACTTGCCACTATAAATAGGCTTTTAAAAAAAATAGCGAAACTAAAGGGCTGTGTATAACTTTTAGTCACACAAATATCAGTTGCATACAGAATATGCTTTAGGAGCTAATAAGTCGAGGGTAACTTACTCCAATTTACTGCCATTCAAAAACTGGAAAAACTATACATTGCTTCTTGTATGTATATTTGCTAAAATGACTGTTAATTGCTAAAAATTCAAATCTTAAACTATTTTTTGGGTCCACTTGTTGTTACCTTCAGTGGGCTGCATGATGCATAAGATGGTAAAACACAAAGATCCCTAGCACAGTTTAATTGTGAGCAAATTCTCAAGAAGGCATTGATCCTTCACATGTTTTACACGATCAGTTTAACCTGATGCCATCAGAAATGCGTTTTAGACTTCCTGTATGTAAAACCAACAGAAGGAGGTTTGGTTTCATCCCAGAAGCTATCAGACTGGTGAACAACCACAGTGTAAGAAATGGTCAGTTTACCAGCACAAAAATTGACAATTTTTAAATCTCACACTTGCACTTTATGGGCCCTATCTTGTGCCACCCGCTATCCGCTGCCACGACCCGCTACCCGCAAATTGCGGATTTAGGAACTTCCGCTATCCCTAAACGGTATCTTGCGCCACCCGCTACCCGCTATCCGTTATGCCGACTGCATCATTTGCGCCTGGAGGTGCGTCGTGGGCGTGTTTCATGCGCTATCCCTAAAGTTGCTATCTTGCGCACACTTTAGGGAAAGCGGATAGCGGGTGGTCCTGACCACCCGCTATCCCTAAAGTTTGGGCTGTTATGAGAGCGCGTCCAGGCGGCTTCAATGCGCGCCCCGACGGAGCCTCGCATCACACACGGTCGGACTGATACCGGGACGCCGCCGGAATGGACTGAGTATATTACTCATATAGACTGTTTAGAGGAAAGACTGTTTTAATTGGACACTTACGCCAGCACGTTTTATTGTTTTATTATAAGCCAGCAGCTGTGCTATATTTTTATTTTTAATATTTTATTTGCCCAATCTACCTTGTCAATAAATTAGTTTACACATAGTTCCACCTCTGCCTCTTGTGTGTGTGTGGTGTGACCCGGGGATTTTACTCAATCAGTACAACCTTGTGACACGTCCACTTGGACACATGTGGCTCCACCTCCCGAATTAACTCGCCTATAATATAATATATAATATGTATATAAAGCCAACTTGCTTTAGCCTCAGTAGAAGCCCTGAGAAAATCTACCTCCCTCTCTCCATCGCGGGTTTAGGATCTAGGGCCCTATCTTGTGCCACCCGCTATCCGCTGCCACGACCCGCTACCCGCAAATTGCGGATTTAGGAGCTTCCGCTATCCCTAAACGGTATCTTGTGCCACCCGCTACCCGCTATCCGTTATGCCGACTGCATCATTTGCGCCTGGAGGTGCGTCGTGGGCGTGTTTCATGCGCTATCCCTAAAGTTGCTATCTTGCGCACACACTTTAGGGAAAGCGGATAGCGGGTGGTCCTGACCACCCGCTATCCGCTTTCCCTAAAGTTTGGGCTGTTATGAGAGTGCGCCCAGGCGGCTTCAATGCGCGCCCCGACGGAGCCTCACCACGCACACGGTCGGACTGATACCGGGACGCCGCCGGAATGGACTGAGTAGGCTATATTACTCACATAGACTGTTTAGAGGAAAGACTGTTTTAATTGGACACTTACCCCAGCACGTTTTATTGTTTTATCATAAGCCAGCAGCTGTGCTATATTTTTATTATTATTTTAATATTTTATTTGCCCAATCTACCTTGTCAATAAATTAGTTTACACATAGTTCCACCTCTGCCTCTTGTGTGTGTGTGGTGTGTGACCCGGGGATTTTACTCAATCAGTACAACCTTGTGACACGTCCACTTGGACGCATAGCTCCATCTCCCGAATTAACTCGCCTATAATATAATATATAATATGTATATAAAGCCACCTTGCTTAGCCTCAGTATAAGCCCTGAGAAAATCTACCTCCCTCTCTCCATCGCGGGTTTAGGATTTAGGATTTAGGATAGCGCATCCTGCCCTTAAAGGCAATGGCACCTGGCACACTGATTGGTTTAACTGGCGTAACGCCCAAAACACGCCTATACATAATATAGCGGGTAGCGGAGGTGTTTTGCGGATAGCGGGAGGTGCACAAGATAGCAATTTTACGGGGGAACGCCTCTTCCTAAATCCTAAATCCGCAAATAGCGGGTTTAGGGAGTCTGGCGCAAGATAGGGCCCTTAGGATTTAGGATAGCGCATCCTGCCCTTAAAGGCAATGGCACGTGGCACACTGATTGGTTTAACTGGCGTAACGCCCAAAACACACCTATGCATAATATAGCGGGTAGCGGAGGTGTTTTGCGGATAGCGGGAGGTGCACAAGATAGCAACTTTTACGGGGGAACGCCTCTTCCTAAATCCTAAATCCGCAAATAGCGGGTTTAGGGAGTCTGGCGCAAGATAGGGCCCTATGTCTTTTGCACTTTTATGTCCTTTAAATCCTATGTCTCTTATATCTTGTCTGATATCCTGCACGTTTATGTTTTATATCTGTCATGATGTAAATTTAAATTCCCCCTTCAGGGATTAATAAAGTATATTGAATTGAATAAGATGTAAGTGGCGTAGCTGCAGGCTGAAGAGCAAGCACTCCCTTGGGAGAAAAAAAAAAAAAGAAAAGTGTTTCCTTTTTTCCATGCTGCCAGTCTCAGCCAGTCATTGACCTTGACCAAGCTGACAATCACAGCCACTCACACCAAACATGAAGCAAGCTGTGTAGCAGAATTTCCATGTGGATTTACAGAAATTTTAGCAAAAGCACATGTAGGCCAAGTATTCACAAGATGGAATTACCTACGGGCAGCACAATTTCACATACCAGTTTTCCATATTAAAAAAAAAAAAATAGAACAGCAGTGCATTGAATTGAGTTAACCTTGACTTCCAGGCTCTAAAGCAGATTCTGCACACTAGCAGACATTTGTGTGGGACATCACTGTTGACAGTAAGTCAGTATGCAGCCAATGTGGTATGACGTGTGTGAAGCAAATAATGCAGGACAGTTGCTGCAGCCACTGTGTGCCAAATGGGTTTCAAATCATTAACGGTCTGCGGACTGTGGTAAACACTGCCATGCTGTGTAGGGCTTGGGCTGCAACTGCCTGGTGTTTTATTTGATGGCAGCAAGCTTACAGCATTTTGTAACTGTTATCTGTTAATTAGGGAGCTAAATATACAATGTGTGGATCTCTCTCTCTCTCTGTCTGTTGTCCTCATTGAACTTGTTTTGGTCTTGCACCTTTAGTAGTTTTTAGTGGATATACACACACATATATATATCTATATATATATATAGATATATCTATATATATATAGATATATAGATATATATAGATATATGTGTATATATATATATATATATATATATATATAGATAGATAGATAGATAGATAGATAGATAGATATATATCTATATCTATCTATCTATCTATCTATCTATCTATCTATCTATCTATCTATATCTATCTATCTATCTATCTATCTATATATATATATATATATATATATACATATATATATATATGTGTGTGTGTGTGTGTGTGTGTGTGTGTGTGTGTATTTGCATGCTGCCCACCACCATCTTTGGTGGAGGTACAGGAAGGAAATTGTTGTCAGTCTTCTCAACATGACTATTAATAAGACAAAAAAAAAAAATCCCCAGAACCTCGTCATGTTCCTTGAAATTGCAGCATTGTGTAGTGGCGTCTCAAAGACGTCAAAGACAGAACAAGCTGGCTTTGTGCAAAATGTTTGCTATGATTAGATGCAGGTTGGAAAGAAAATTTCCCTCTTGTTACGTCATTAAATTCATCCAGAACTTTCAAAGTCATGATACAAGCCCAAGTCATGATTTTCATTGTCTGGTTCTCCAACAGAAATAATTAAACTGAAGTTGCATTCAGGTTGCACCAAGTAAAGCATGCCTTAAATATGATAAGCCATAGGTGTGAAAAGGTAGCTGGCTCAACAGTGCACAGGATTCCCAGTGGTTACTGATAACTGTTGTGAATTTAAATGTCTAGTGATGTCGCGCATTCCTTCAAACCAGAATGTCCCCAACAGGGAATCCCTGTAAACTTATACAAACTTATCATCATAGAAGTATAAAACAATGTGAACAGATATTCACCATGTTGTTTTCAAGCATTTTTGTGCTGTGACTATTTGATTTTTGCTCACCTATTGTCAAGAAATTCAAACTTGACTTTTTAAATTCTGATTTGTGAACCAGAGTTGAAAGTACATTTATAGTGCCCACATAGGTTACATGTGTACTTTTTTTTCCTTCCAATATTACATTTTTCAATTTACACCTTTTGCTGAGGAGTAAAACATGTCAGACTGCTTTAGTAGGCCTAATGATGCCACATTGGCAAGAATTGTCAGAAACTAGATTGCTAATGGAAAAAATAATGTGTGTAGCCTATTTGAGCTTGTTGTGTAGGCGTAACTTTGCCTGCATGCACGGCCATGGCCTTATGCAATCAAGCCAAATTATAATGCTGACAATATAACATCATATCAGCAGAGATCTGGAGGGAGGAGACATTTTCCTGAGGTGCTTTTTCCTCAAGAGACAACACTACGGTTTTGCATTTTAGTTAATACTAACTGAATGGTACATAAGATGACTATATCACTGTGTCATACTGTCCTCTAATTTGACTAGGTGCAGCCTCGTGTTTACAGCATATCAGCTCAGCTCAGCAGAGATGGTACGTGTAGAAGAGTTATAAACTGACAGTGTTTGATCAAAGGCACAACAAAGCACACAGCTTGGAGCTCGGGTTGGTTTCTGTTAGACCTTGGCCTTTTTTTAAATCTTCTGCTGGGTGAGTAAATGTATGTTTACCTTACATGTACTAAAACTGACATTCCACATCTGTTTTTTGATGGCTGGTGATATTCTGTAGCTTGAGTCCTGTTTGTTTGAACAAGCTTTGTTTCTTTCTCATGCTGTAGAGGCAATTCTGGCTTGAGAGTAAACTAGTTTATGGCTCAGGTGAAACTGGAATACATGGTTTTGTTCTCCGGTCATAGTCCTGAAAAGCAGGTACTAAATAGTTTTAACTCAGAGAAAGCTGCAGTATGTATTTACAGTAAAAAGTTATAATATAGCCAAAAACCCAGGACACTGATGACAGTTAAATTTGATTTAAGAGGATTTGGTTATGAATGTTCCACATTTCATACGACTCTGGGGACCGGCAGTCTTGTGGTACTCTTTCCACACTAGACTCCTCCATCCAGGGGGCATAATCTCAAAATAAGTTTAGAATAAATTGTTTGGTGCCTAATGGCCATGTAAAAGATTTGAAATGTCATCAACAATTATGCTCCCCAATACCTGCTTAAAATGATGTTACTGGATTCCAAACATTATTCCTTCACAATGTTAATGAACTCATTTTCAGAATTATGTTGCTGCATTTCATTCTCATCGTTTATTCTTTGCTTCTCTTGTTCTAGAACCATGATAACCACAGTGGTGAGGAGTGAGGTGATCCTCACAGTCTACATTGTGACCTTTCTGATAGGCCTACCTGCAAACATCCTGGCACTGTATGCCTTCAGCGTCAAGATCCACACCAAGCCAGGGCCAACAGACATTCTGCTACTCAATCTGACTGTCTCAGACCTTCTCTTCTTGATCATCCTTCCTTTGAAAATGCACGAGGCTGCGTCTCAGATGCAGTGGGACTTGCCGCGCTTCCTGTGCTCCATCACCTCCTTCATCTTCTTCTCTACGATCTACACCAGCTCCTTGCTCCTGATGGCAGTTAGCGTGGTGCGCTACATAGGCATTGCATTCCCTGTCTCCTACCATCAGCTGCAAAAGCCTGCATACCCTATAGTGGCCAGTGTTGTCATCTGGATAATCTCTGCAGTGCACTGCAGCATTGTCTTTGCCACCCAACACCACCCGGCTCTATCCAGACAAAACTCCACTGTGTGCTACGAGAAATTCACGCCTCAGCAGTTGAAGATCCTCCTCCCAGTGCGTTTGGAGTTTTTTGTAGTCCTCTGTGTTGTGCCTCTCCTCGTCTGTGTTTTCTGCTACCTGCGCAGCATCTCAATCCTCTACAGCCGCCCCCGGATATCTGTGGCACAGAAGCGAAAGGCCATTGGCATGGCCTTGGGGACTCTGGCTGTGTTCCTGGTTTGTGTGCTGCCGTATAACATCTCACATTTGGTGGGCTTCATCGAGGGTGACAGCCCAGCATGGAGGTACTACACCTTGCTGCTGAGCACCTTCAACACCTGTCTTGACCCCATCATTTTCTACTTCTCCTCCTCCATGTTCCACTTGACCAGTAAAAAGTCAGTTTTCAAGATGTGCGGACTGAACATGCTGACATTGCAAAGACGTGTCACAAACAGTAGTGAGGAGTAAGATATTTGGTTTCCAGGACGTCTCCATTTAACTTGTAAGGTGAATGACTGACTGATAGCTTTCATTAGGACATACCTGAAAAACCTCAATATGTTTTTACTGTATAATCATGAAATTAAAGCAAAGATTTGTACTGTACCAGCTGTTAGCAAAGATTGCTGTAACCTTGGTCCTTTACGAGATTTGACATTTTCTACCCACTTGTTGGTTGTGACAGTTATAAGCTCTTGCTATGTCATTAAATTCATCCAGAGTTTAATGACATAGCAGTGATGATACAAACCCATGTCATGATTTTCATTGTCTGGTTCTCCAACAGAAATAATTAAACTGAGGTTGCATTCAGGTTGCACCAAGTAAAGCATGCCCTAAATATAATAACTGTTGTGAATTTAAATTGTCTAGTGATGTCTCACATTGTATCAAACCAGAATGTCCCCAATAGGGAATCCCCGTAAACTATTGTCGAGAAATTCAAACTTGATTTGTTCAATTCTGATTTGTGAACCAGAGTTCATAGTACACGTATAGTGCCCACATAGGTTACATGCGTACTTTTTCCATCCAATATTACATTTTTCAATTCACACCTTTTGCTGAGGAGTAAAACATGTCAGACTGCTTTAGTAGTGATACCACATTGGCAAGAATTGTCAGAAGCTAGATTGCTAATGGAAAAAATAATGTATGTAACCTATTTGAGCTTGTTATGTTGGCATAATTTTGCCTGCATGCAAAGCATGTGCGTGCTCAGTGAGACCCCAGGTGGTGCTCACACACCTGCCTTTTGTACCTCTGAGTAGATGAGTGCCCTGTTTGTAAGATACTTTTTTCTGTTTCTTTATCTAATTTTATATTTTTGTTTTAAATGTGGCCCATGGTATCAATTTTCAATTAAAAGCATACTGTACTGTGTGACAACTGTATTTGAGTTGTAATTCTGCAAGACCACACCAGCCCCTGCCCCTCCCTGTCGGACTTCCCTTGGCACAGCATCCACAGCTGAACTGCAGAGCGTCCTGCAGAGCCGCAGCCTCGTCTCTCCCTGACCTGCCTTCACCGGTGACAGCCAGTTAATGATAGTGTTTGCCCAAAGCCCCGTCATTGTTTTTCACTCTTGTGAAATTAAACCACTCTTAAAATATCTCACTACAGCCAGCCTAACTTAGGCAATATCCTACCATGAACTTGAATAATAAGCATGCTTGTCTGCTGTAAGATAGTCAGTCAAAATGAGTGAACTCTGGTTGGTGTGTTAGTTCCTTTGTCACTGAAACAAATATATGAATCATGAGGTTAATGTTTTCTTTATTTTCGCCTGTTCTTGTGATAGATGTAGAAACAATATATATATATTTTTTTAAATATTATTACAGGGACTTTCTATGTCTTTGAGACTCAGGAAATTCAGGAAATTGCTTATCTACCTACAGTATCAGTATAATATCTACAATATCACTATAGGAACATATTATGTTTAAGTGATCGGCTACAAGAAGGCAGAGACGATTTGTGAAATTTGTGGTCCTTCTGTATTTCCAGGAACTTGCCAGGAACAACTCAAGTGGCTGTGAAACCAGTGATAGCAATTTCACACCTACTGAAACCAGTCTCTGCAATGTAGCATTATCTTTTTTCAAATGCAACTAAAACTGGGACTGACAAGTAGTTTGAGGACTGTACAAGTATTTTAGTATGTAATTGCTGGATCTGTCCTTTGGGCATAACATTATGTTTTCTGGGCTAAATTACCAGTTACTTTCAACTTGTATGTGAGCAGAAATTTGACATATTCACTTAACAGTTTTTTGATCGGCCTGCACTTCTACTTTAGGTGCACCTAGGTTGTAATGAAACAATTGCACTCTTGGGCTGTGGGATATTGTGTTAAATTGCCTTGCATTTGGGTGGATGTTCAGGGATGTTGTATATCACTGATTCTTGAGAATTTGGATAAATCATGTCCCACTAAGAAAAATGCTATTTCTGCTGGAAATTTACAACATTTTAATGAAAAAAAAAAGAATCAAGGGCATAATCAGGGGGTCCGTTGCACATTTGTAAGGTTCTTTTATAGGTTTATTTTTAATTTTTTATTAATTTAATGATTATATGTTGGCCCATACCCTACAAAACCAGTTGTCCTCGGATAGGAGATAATCATTTCAACTTGATTAAAACAACAAAAAGTAATAATTTCATTGAATAATATCTTTACCACATGAAAGAGTACATCATAATATGTATTAAAAACTACAAACGATGGGTTTTGAACAATATTTACTATTATTTTGTGGTTGCTCAAAATGTGTCCCAGATATTCGTCACCACCGTCAGATATTTATTTAAAAAATAATAATAAAAAAACTACAAGGTCAATTACATTCCTGAGGATTCCTTTTCAAACCTTCAGCTCTACTGCATGCTTCAAGACCACTCAGGCTCCTGGAGGTTTTCTATTTTCTCTTAAATCTCTTCATATTTTTGGACACTGCTACTGTCACAACCATAAATTGTCAACACTGCCAACTTCTGTATAAAAAATATTAAATTAGATTATGGAATAAATGTATACTTTTTAAGAAGAGGTCTGATGCAGGTAGCAACAGGGGGAAAACAAGCTGGCTAATATGAACAACTCATGCTTATCATGTGAAAGAGTAGGTTTTTGTCACCACCGTCAGACCTCACCACCGTCAGGTTTTCTGTCTGACGGTGATGACTGAAGTCTGACAAATGCTTATAACAAGCTCATGATTGTTATTTTTTGTACCAAACAGTTAAATAAAGTTGTTAAGCAAGAAGCCATTGACTTGAGTGGTATAAATTTTGGAAATGTATGTTTTAATGAGGCGACTGTCACCACCGTCAGATTAGTGTCACCACCGTCAGAGGCAGTTATATTGGTTTTAAATGAATATGTTTACAATATGTTTCTTTGGTGCTGTTGAGTTACCGTATTTCACCAATTAATCGCCCGGCCGCAAATAGCCGCCTGGTTCTTATAAACGCCTGGGGTCTGCACGCATTTTGCGTATTAAACGCCCACCCGAATAACCGCCGGGGCGATTATTTGCATTATATGTAGGTAACCCAAAGTAAGGCTATTCACCTTATTTTTGCAGAAGTAAACAGTTAGCCGCACAATAACAGTGCGGCACCTCCGTTTTCTGTCAAAATAAGAGCGCTAGCTAACGTTAGAACAAAAGGGTGTACCGTAATATTAAATCGACCGACTGAAAATATGTTGGACAGTAGCTGTCATCACGATAATGACCTGGTGCAAAAATAAATAAAGGCCTGCAGCGAATAGCCGCCTGGTTCTTTTAAACGCCCGGGGTCCAAGTCGATTTTGCATATTAAACGCCCGGGCGATTAATTGGTGAAATACGGTATTAACATAATAGTCTCTTTAATACAAAAATATGTTTTTCAAATTAAAAACAAAAAACAAAGTAGCCTAATAACTGGAAAAACCTATTTTATGAAAAAAATGCAAAATGAGGAGGTTGCACTGGTACATTGCTGAACAGCCAAGACCTTGCCCTATAATGATATACCTTCAGATTTTGTAATTTAACGCATTTTTTTTTTCAAAATTATCAGTGATATAATTTTATATTTTATAAATAATTATGAGAAGGGTGCCCTATTTCTTCACTTGAGCACCTGCCCCCCCAAATGTCTGTCCACGGCCCTGATGGAAGGCCATGGCCTTATGCAATCAAGTCTAATTATAATGCTGAGAATAAAACCTAATATCAGCAGAGATCTGGAGGGAGTAGATGTTTTCCTGAGGTGCTTTTTCCTCTAGAAACAATGCTATTGTTTTGCATTTTAGTTAATACATACTGAATGGTACATTAGATGACTATATTAATGTCTCATACTGCTGTGCTAATTTGACTAGGTGCAGCCTCATTTTTATAGCGTAACAGCTCAGCTGAGACGTTAAACTGACTGTGTTCGATCAAAGGCACAACAAAGCCCACAGCTTGGAGCTCGGGTTGATTTCTTTTAGACCTTGGCCTTTTTTTTTTAAATCTTCTGCTGGGTGAGTAAATGTATGTTTCTTAGATGTATTGAAACTAATATTCCACATCTGTGTTTTTGCTGGCTGGTGATATTCTGCAGCTTCATTCCTGTTTGTTTGAACAAGCTTTGTTTCTTTTTCATGCTGTAGAGGCAATTCTGGCTTGAGAGTAAAGTAGTTTATGGCTCAGGTGAAACTGGAATACATGGTTTTGTTAGAGAAAGCTGCAGTGTGTCTAGAGTCAAAATTTATAATATAGCCAAAAACCTGGGGCACTGATAGCAGTTAAATTTGATTTAAGAGGATTTGGTTATGAATGTTCCACATTTCATACGACTCTGGGATCCGGCAGTCTCATGGTACTCTTTCCACACTAGACTCCTGCATCCAGGGGGCATAATCTAAAATTAACCCTATAAAGCCATTTGTATCATATATGATGCACGTTATCAGTTCACACATTCCGTTTTCAGTTTAATCAATACTTGACCAAAATACTGTTTTATACCTTTGAACACTTCCCCTGTTCACCCTGGACCATACCAGTGGCACTTCAAGTACATATCATATATCATACAACAGAAAGATCATGTAATAATATATTTTTTGATTTATATAAAAAATATATTATTACACGATCTTTTAATTTTTATATTTATATATATATATATATAACTATCTATCTATCTATCTATATATATATATGTATATATATATATATATATATATATATATATATATATATATATATATATAGTTATATATATATAGTTATATATATAGATAGTTATATATATATAGTTATATATATAGATATATAGTTTATAGTTATATATATATAGTTATATAGTTATATATAGTCCCTCCAGTGTGTCCTGGGTCTTCCCTGGGGCCTCCTCCCAGTGGGGCATGCCCGGAACACCTCCCCAGGGAGGCGTCCAGGGGGCATCTGGAACAGATGCCCGAGCCACCTCAATTGGTTCCTCTCGATGCGGAGGAGCAGTGGCTCTACTCCGAGCTCCTCACCCTATCTCTAATGGAACGCCCGGCCACCCTGCGAAGGAAACTCATTTCGGCCGCTTGTATCCGCGATCTTGTCCTTTCAGTCATTACCCATAGCTCATGGCCATAGGTGAGGGTAGGAACGTAGATCGACTGGTAAATCGAGAGCCTCGCCTTTCGGCTCAGCTCCTTCTTCACCACGATGGATCGGTACACCGACCGCATTACTGTGGAGGCCGCACCGATCCGCCTGTCAATCTCACGCTCCATCCTTCCCTCACTCGTGAACAAGACCCCGAGATACTTGAACTCCTCCACTTGAGGCAGGACTTCTCCACCAACCGGGAGAGGGCATGCCACCTTTTTCCGGTCGAGAACCATGGCCTCGGACTTGGAGGTGCTGAATGCCTGCTGAAGGTCCTGCCTCGAAGGAGCCAACAGGACAACATCATCTGCAAAAAGTGGCGATGAAATCCTGTGACTCCCAAACAGGACTCCCTCTGGCCCGCGGCTGCGCCTAGAAATTCTGTCCATAAAGATTATGAACAGAACCGGTGATAAAGGGCAGCCCTGCCGGAGTCCAACATGCACTGGGAATAGGTCCGACTTATTGCCGGCAATGCGAACCATGCTCCTGCTCCGGTCGTACAGGGACCGAACAACCCTTTACAAAGGGCCTCGGACCCCATACTCCCGGAGCACCCCCCAAAGGGCACCACGAGGGACACGGTCGAATGCCTTCTCCAGATCCACAAAAGACATGTGGACTGGTTGGGCAAACTCCCATGAACCCTCGAGCACCTCAGCTCGAGGGTGACAGCTCAGCCCCCTCGTCACCCAAGTGTCCAAGACATGTGGCCGGAGATCAGACGAAATGACAACAAAGTCGATCATCGACCTTCGGCCTAGGGTGTCCTGGTGCCACGTGCACTTATGGACACCCCTATGCTTGCATAGGGGTGCATGGTGTTCGTTATGGACAAACTTTGACTAGCACAGAAGTCCAATAACAGAACACCACTCGGGTTCAGATCAGGGATGCCGTTCCTCCCAATCACCCCACTCCAGGTGTCACTGTCGCTGCCCACATGAGCGTTGAAGTCCCCCAGTAGAACAATGGAGTCCCCAGTAGGAGCACTATCTAGTACCCCTCCCAGGTACTCCAAGAAGGCCGGGTACTCTAAATTGCCATTTGGCCCATAGGCACAAACAACAGTGAGAGCCCTCTCCCCAACCCGAAGGCGCAGAGAGGCGACCCTCTCGTTCACCGGGGTAAACCCCAACACATGGCGGCTAAGCTGGGGGGCTATGAGCAAGCCCACACCTGCTCACCGCCTCTCACCAAGGGCAACTCCAGAGTAGTGGAGGGTCCAGCCCCTCTCGAGGAGCTGGGTTCCAGAGCCAGAGATTCCATGTCCCCATCGCCAGCCGTTGTGTCCGGGGATTGGGTTGCCGAGGCCCCCAGCTTTGACTGCCGCCCGATCCACATAGCACCGACCCTATATGTATATATATATATATATATTGTTATAGGACTAAATAAAGGGTTCAGTTTCAAAAAATTGGAATTTTCTGCCAATTCTTTCATAGGTCAGGCTTTATAGGGTTAAGTTCAGAATAAATTGTTTGGTGCCTAATGGCCATGTAAAAGATTTGAAACATCATCAACAATTATGCTCCCCAAAACCTGCTTTAAATTATATTACTGGACTTCAAACATTATTCCTTCACAATGTTAATGAACTAATTTTCAGAATTGTGTTGCTGCATTTCATTCTCATCATTTATTCTTTTCTTCTCTTGTCTAGAGCCATGATGACCACAGTAGTGAGGAGTGAGGTGATCCTCACAGTCTACTTCGTGACCTTTCTGATAGGCCTACCTGCAAACGTCCTGGCACTGTATGCCTTCAGCGTCAAGATCCACACCAAGCCAGTGCCAACTGACATTCTGCTACTCAATCTGACCGTCTCAGACCTTCTGTTCTTGATCTTCCTTCCTTTGAAGATGCACGAGGCTGTGTCTCAGATGCAGTGGGACTTGCCACACTTCCTGTGCTCCATCACCTCCTTCATCTTCTTCTCTACGATCTACACCAGCTCCTTGCTCCTGATGGCAGTTAGCGTGGTGCGCTACATAGGCATTGCATTCCCAGTCTCCTACCATCAGCTGCAAAAGCCTGCATACCCTATAGTGGCCAGTGTTGTCATCTGGATAATCTCTGCAGTGCACTGCAGCGCTATTTTCGCCACCCAACACCACCCGGCTCTATCCGGACAAAACTCCACTGTGTGCTACCAGAAATTTACGCCTGGGCAATTGAAGATCCTCCTCCCGATGCGTTTGGAGATTTTTGTAGTCCTCTGTGTTGTGCCTCTTCTCGTCTGTGTTTTCTGCTACCTGCGCAGCATCTCAATCCTCTACAGCCGCCCCCTGATATCTATGGCACAGAAGCGAAAGGCCATCGGCATGGCCCTGGGGACTCTAGCTGTGTTCCTGGTTTGTGTGCTGCCGTTTAACATCTCTCATTTGGTGGGCTTCATCGAGGGTGACAGCCCAACATGGAGGCACTACGTCTTGCTGCTGAGCACCTTCAACACCTGTCTTGACCCCATCATTTTCTACTTCTCCTCCTCCGTGTTCCACTTGACCAGTAAAAAGTCAGTTTTCAAGATGTGCGGACTGAACATGCTGACATTGCAAAGACGTGCCGCAAGCAATAGTGAGGAGTAAGATATTTGGTTTCCAGGAGGTCTCCATTTAACTTGTAAGGTGAATGACTGACTGATAGCTTTCATTAGGACATACTTGAAAAAATGTTTTTACTGTATAATCATGAAATTAAAGCAAAGATTTGTACTGTACCGGCTGTTAACAAAGATTGCTGTAACCTTGGTCCTTTACGAGATTTGACATTTTCTACCCACTTGTAGTTTGTGACAGTTATAAGCTCTTGCTATGTCATTAAATTCATCCAGAGTTTAATGACGTAGCAATGATGATACAAGCCCATGTCATGATTTTCATTGTCTGGTTCTCCAACAGAAATAATTAAACTGATGTTGCATTCAGGTTGCACCAAGTAAAGCATGCCCTAAATATAGTAACTGTTGTGAATTTAAATTGTCTAGTGATGTCTCACATTGCATCAAACCAGAATGTCCCCAATAGGGAATCCCCGTAAACTTCCACAAAGTTGTCATCATAGAAGTATTAAACAATGTGAACGCATATTCACCATGTCGTTTTCAGCCATTTTTGTGCTGTAACTATTTTATTTTTTCTCATCTATTGTCGAGAAATTCAAACTTGATTTGTTCAATTCTGATTTGTGAACCAGAGTTCATAGTACACGTATAGTGCCCACATAGGTTACATGCATACTTTTTTCCATCCAATATTACATTTTTCAATTCACACCTTTTGTTGAGGAATAAAACATGTCAGACTTCTTTAGTAGTGATACCACATTGGCAAGAATTGTCAGAAACTAGATTGCTAATGGAAAAAATAATGTATGTAACCTATTTGAGCTTGTTATGTTGGCATAATTTTGCCTGCATGCAAAGCATGGGCGTGCTCAGATAGACCCCAGGTGGTGCTCACACACCTGCCCTTTGTACCTCTGAGTAGATGAGTGCCCTTTTTGCAAAAGATACTTTTTTCTGTTTCTTTATCTAATTTTATATTTTTGTTTTAAATGTGGCTCATGGTATCAATTTTCAATTAAAGGCATACTGTACTGTGTGACAACTGTATTTGAGTTGTAATTCTGCAAGACCACACCAGCCCCTGCCCCTCCCTGTCGGACTTCCCTTGGCACAGCATCCACAGCTGAACTGCAGAGCGTCCTGCAGAGCCGCAGCCTCGTCTCTCCCTGACCTGCCTTCACCGGTGACAGCCAGTTAATGATAGTGTTTGCCCAAAGCCCTGTCATTGTTTTTCACTCTTGTGAAATTAAACCACTCTTAAAATATCTAAATACAGCCAGACTAACGTAGGCAATATCCTACCATGAACTTGAATAATAAGCCTGCTTGTCTGCCGTAAGATAGTCAGTCAAAATGAGTGAACTCTGGTTGGTGTGTTAGTTCCTTTGTCACTCATATATGAATCATGAGGTTAATGTTTTCTTTATTTTCGCTTGTTCTTGTGATAGATGTAGAAATAATATTTTTATAACATTATTACAGGGACTTTCTATGTCTTTGAAACTCAGGAAATTGCTTATCTCCTACAGTATCAGTATAATATCTACAATATCACTATAGGTAACAGGTAACTGAGACTATATTGCACCTTGTTTGTTATATATGGGATCCTACAATATTCCTCTCCCATAAGAACTTACAGTGAGCAAGTAACCATACTGCAAATCACACTTCTCTCTCTCTCTCTCTCTCTCTCTCTCTCTCTCTCTCTCTCTCTCTCTCTCTCTCTCTCTCTCTCTCTCTCTCTCTCTAATTGTATCAGTGAGAAGTGTTCTTTAACATAGTTTTTTTTGGCTGAATAGGAACTTGCATATTTGTGCATTTAAGTGATAGGCTACAAGAAGGCAGAGACAATTTGTGAAATTTGTCGTCCTTCTGTATTTCCAGGAACTTGCCAGGCTACACAAATAAACAACTCAAGTGGCTGTGCAACCAGTGATAGCAATTTCACACACCTACTGAAACCAGTCTCTGCAATGTAGCATTATCTTTTTTCAAATGCAACTAAAACTGAGACTGACAAGTAGTTTGAGGATTGTACAAGTAGTTTTATTATGTAATTGCTGGATCTGTCCTTTGGGCATAACATTATGATTTCTGGGCTAAATTACCAGTTACTTTCAACTTGTATGTGAGCAGAGATTTGATGTAACTTAACAGTTTTTTGATCGGCCTGCACCTCTTGTTTATGTGCACCTCGGTTGTAATGAAACAATTGCACTCTTGGGCTGTGGGATCTTGTGTTAAACTGCCTTAAATTTGGGTGGATGTTCAGGGATGTTGTTTATAATTTTATATCTTATAAATAATTATGGGAAGGGTGCCCTATTTCTTCACTTGAGCACCTGCCCCTCAAAATGTCTGTCCATGGCCCTGATGGAAGGCCATGGCCTTATGCAATCAAGTCTAATTATAATGCTGAGAATAAAACCTAATATCAGCAGAGATCTGGAGGGAGTAGATGTTTTCTTGAGGTGCTTTTTCCTCCAGAAACAATGCTATGGTTTTGCATTTTAGTTAATACAAACTGAATGGTACATTAGATGACTATATTAATGTCTCATACTGTGCTAATTTGACTAGGTGCAGCCTCATTTTTATAGCGTAACAGCTCAGCTGAGATGCTGTGAACTGACAGTGTTTGATCAAAGGTACAACAAAGCCCACAGCTTGGAGCTCGGGTTGATTTCTATTCGACCTTGGCCTTTTTTAAAATCTTGTGTTGGGTGAGTAAATGTATGTTTACCTTACATGTATTAAAACTGACATTCCACATCTGTTTTTTTTTCTTGCTGGTGATATGCTGCAACTTGAGTTCTGTTTGTTTGAACAAGCTTTGATTTCTTTTTTCATGCTGTAGAGGCAATTCTGGCTTGAGAGTAAAGTAGTTTATGGCTCAGGTGAAACTGGAGTACATGGTTTTGTTAGAGAAAGCTGCAGTACGTATCTAGAGTCAAAATTTATAATATAGCCAAAAACCTGGGGTACTGATGACAGTTAAATTTGATTTAAGAGGATTTGGTTATGAATGTTCCACATTTCATACGACTCTGGGGACCGACAGTCTTGTGGTACTCTTTCCACACTAGACTCCTGCATCCAGGGGGCATAATCTCAAAACAAGTTCAGAATAAATTGTTTGGTGCCTAATGGCCATGTAAAAGATTTGAAATATTATCAGCAATTATGCTCCCCAATACCTGCTTTAAATGATATTACTGGACTCCAAACATTATTCCTTCACAATGTTAATGAACTCATTTTCAGAATTATGTTGCTGCATTTCATTCTCATCGTTTATTCTTTGCTTCTCTTGTTCTAGAACCATGATAACCACAGTGGTGAGGAGTGAGGTGATCCTCACAGTCTACATTGTGACCTTTCTGATAGGCCTACCTGCAAACATCCTGGCACTGTATGCCTTCAGCGTCAAGATCCACACCAAGCCAGGGCCAACAGACATTCTGCTACTCAATCTGACCGTCTCAGACCTTCTCTTCTTGATCATCCTTCCTTTGAAGATGCACGAGGCTGCGTCTCAGATGCAGTGGGACTTGCCGCGCTTCCTGTGCTCCATCACCTCCTTCATCTTCTTCTCTACGATCTACACCAGCTCCTTGCTCCTGATGGCAGTTAGCGTGGTGCGCTACATAGGCATTGCATTCCCTGTCTCCTACCATCAGCTGCAAAAGCCTGCATACCCTATAGTGGCCAGTGTTGTCATCTGGATAATCTCTGCAGTGCACTGCAGCACTGTTTTCGCCACCCAACACCACCCGGCTCTATCCAGACAAAACTCCACTGTGTGCTACGAGAAATTCACGCCTCAGCAGTTGAAGATCGTCCTCCCAGTGCGTTTGGAGTTATTCATAGTCCTCTGTGTTGTGCCTCTCCTCGTCTGTGTTTTCTGCTACCTGCGCAGCATCTCAATCCTCTACAGTCGCCCCCTGATATCTATGGCACAGAAGCGAAAGGCCATCGGCATGGCCTTGGGAACTCTGGCTGTGTTCCTGGCTTGTGTGCTGCCGTATAACATCTCTCATTTGGTGGGCTTCATCGAGGGTGACAGCCCAACATGGAGGTACTACGTCTTGCTGCTGAGCACCTTCAACACCTGTCTTGACCCCATCATTTTCTACTTCTCCTCCTCCATGTTCCACTTGACCAGTAAAAAGTCAGTTTTCAAGATGTGCGGACTGAACATGCTGACATTGCAAAGACGTGTCACAAACAGTAGTGAGGAGTAAGATATTTGGTTTCCAGGAGGTCTCCATTTAACTTGTAAGGTGAATGACTGACTGATAGCTTTCATTAGGACATACTTGAAAAACTTCTATATGTTTTTTACTGTATAATCATGAAATTAAAGCAAAGATTAGTACTGTACCAGCTGTTAACAAAGATTGCTGTAACCTTGGTCTTTTACGAGATTTGACATTTTCTACCCACTTGTAGGTTGTGACAGTTATAAGCTCTTGCTATATCATTAAATTCATTCAGAGTTTAATGACATAGCAGTGATGATACAAACCCATGTCATGATTTTCATTGTCTGGTTCTCCAACAGAAATAATTAAACTGATGTTGCATTCAGGTTGCACCAAGTAAAGCATGCCCTAAATATAATAACTGTTGAGAATTTAAATTGTCTAGTGATGTATCCGTAAACTTCCACAAAGTTGTCATCATAGAAGTATAAAACAATGTGAACGGATATTCACTGTGTCATTTTCAAGCATTTTGTGCTGTGACCATTTGAATTTTGCTCACCCACTATAAAGCTTTAGCATATTGTTGAGAAATTCATACTTAATTAGTTCAATTCTGATTTGTGAACCAGAGTTGAAAGTACATGTACAGTGCCCACATAGGTTACGTGTGTACTTTTTTCCATCCAGTGTTAAATTCTTCAATTCACACCTTTTGCTGAGGAGTAAAACATGTCAGACTGCTTTAGTAGTGATACCACATTGGCAAGAATTGTCAGAAACTAGATTGCTAATGGAAAAAATAATGTATGTAGCCTATTTGAGCTTGTTATGTTGGCATAATTTTGCCTGCATGCAAAGCATGGGCGTGCTCAGATAGACCCCAGGTGGTGCTCACACACCTGCCCTTTGTACCTCTGAGTAGATGAGTGCCGTTTTTGCAAAAGATACTTTTTTCTGTTTCTTTATCTAATTTTATATTTTTGTTTTAAATGTGGCCCATGCTATCAGTTTTCAATTAAAGGCATACTGTACTGTGTGACAACTGTATTTGAGTTGTAATTCTGCAAGACCACACCAGCCCCTGCCCCTCCCTGTCGGACTTCCCTTGGCACAGCATCCACAGCTGAACTGCAGAGCGTCCTGCAGAGCCGCAGCCTCGTCTCTCCCTGACCTGCCTTCACCGGTGACAGCCAGTTAACGATAGTGTTTGCCCAAAGCCCCGTCATTGTTTTTCACTCTTGTGAAATTAAACCACTCTTAAAATATCTCAATACAGCCAGCCTAACTTAGGCAATATCCTACCATGAACTTGAATAATAAGCATGCTTGTCTGCCGTAAGATAGTCAGTCAAAATGAGTGAACTCTGGTTGGTGTGTTAGTTCCTTTGTCACTGAAACAAATATATGAATCATGAGGTTAATTAGGGTCCAGGCAGCCTATGCTGCCAGGACACTATTGTATTCCCAGGTGTTCTTTCTTCTTCTTCTTCTTCCGAGGAAATCATACTTTTCATGGGTGAAAAATCACCAA
Organism: Myripristis murdjan; assembly: GCF_902150065.1. NCBI lineage: Eukaryota > Metazoa > Chordata > Actinopteri > Holocentriformes > Holocentridae > Myripristis > Myripristis murdjan. Next base: position 25,389,217 of record NC_043995.1, on the reverse strand, counting down.
ACTTTGCACAAAGGTCCAGTCCCATGCCAGATTACCTCAGCTGCAAACTCAAGTCAATAGTCCTGATGGTGGCGCTATAGCAAGCCTCTAAAGTTCAAAACTTTGAAAATTTGAAAATAACAAATCAACCATATGTGCTACAACTTCACAACTTTCATCAAACTGTAGCCCCAATACTGAAGAAACTTTTGTGCACTCAAACCTATTGCAAATTATGAAGTCCATCACTCTCTTTTTTTCTCCTCCCACAATTTTTGCTCAGTTGACACCAAAATTGCTACAGAGCATCTTCAGACTGTCCTACACAAACGTTGTTTCTCAGATCTTTGATTTATCAAAAACTGAGCCTACAAGACATCAAAATGTTTGACTGTAAGTGGTACTGTAAACATATACCTGCAAGTTCTTGCTAAATAAATCTTCAATGTTCATGAAAAAAATTGACAAAATTCTAGAGTCATGGTAGATGATGTGTGGCAAATTTCAAAATTGTATCTCAAAAACTGAATTTTTGACAGCATTTTGAATTTTGCTCTCATGAACAATTGGAGTCAATGTAAAAATGGCATTTTTAAACATCATTTTTTCACTTATGGAGCAAATCAATCATTGTTAAAAGCAAATGATCAACATCTCCATGCTGTCTAGATGCAATATGTGTATTTTCAGATTTTTGTCTTAATAACTGAATTTTTGACAGCTGTTTAAAATCTGGCTTTCCATGCATGGCTGGCTGCTGCCCTGCATGTCAGTGATTGGCTCAGTCAGTCTGTGATGCTGCATGTGAAGCTTTAGCTCAGTGAGGTAGAGGCCAGGCCTTGGTGTTGAAGATTGCGAGTTCAAGCATCAGCTTGTGCAACATTCCCATGTGCCAAAACTCACCAAACTTTGCACAAAGGTCCAGATCGTCACTGTCAGATTTTTGTCTTGATGACTTATTTATTTATTTTACAGTGGTTTGAAATCAGCCTTTCCATACATAGGCGGCTGCTGTCATGTGACTGGCTTAGTCAATTTGTGAAGCCTCACATGAAATTACACTTGCCAATTAGCTCAGTGAGATAGAGTGTTGTCCTTTATGCCAGAAACTGTGAGTTCAAGCCTCAGCTGATACAAAATGCACATAAGAATGCCACCTTTCTTTTCGTCTTCCTATTCTCTACTTGTTGCTCAGAATTGCCTAAACTTGCCTGGCCCCGACCATTGCTGCACAGCAGCTATAATGTTTATTATATTTTAGTCTGCTGTGTTCATTTTGTCCCTATTGTTCCTCCATAGTCTTGTCAGCTTGTTTGTCATCACACCTGCCCTGCATTGTTTCATTAGCCCCGCCCCCATGTTGCATGTCTTTGTTGTGTCTTGGCCAATCATCTGTCCCCTCCAGGCCTTTCTCCTGCCCCTTTCTTACCAGGGGTATATTCAGTGCAGACGTACCGGTATGTAACGTCAAGCTAACAGAAACGATAAAGCTCTGAACAACCTGTTGCATTACGCAGCGTTGCACGTAAGGAAGCCAAGAGTGCCATTCTCCTCGCGACTGTAACCGAAGAACTGTCTGAGCAGACATTACCTTCAATGGATCATTAATTATAGGGGTAGGCCTACTGTAATACAATCAATGTCCACTATGAAAAAACAGTTATTGTTAAACATTGTTTCAAAGAATTGTACCATAGGCCTACACAAATGTGTTATAAGTTTTAAGTTGAATAAAAGTTGCCAGATTATTGAAGAAAAACAATAAACTATGTCTCATCTATCATCATACTTACCACATACATGTGCTTTTACCTCCTCAAATGAGGGGTAAAATTTTAAACATAGGCTACACTGAAAGCCATAATGGAGCACTATTGTTTTAAATCACGGAGGCTTAAACACAAGCTGATGCTGATTGGATAACACCTGTGACACGCCCACAAAACGGAGTCAAACTACCTGTGAGGCATGTTGCTCTCTGTTACAAAACGTTATGACCAAACAGATCATTCAATTAGACAACGTCACACAACGTTACGTATCGTAACTCTGTTGAATACACCCCAGGTTTGTCAGTCAGTTCAGTTTAAGTTCATATTCTTCTGCTTGTTGCTTAGAATTGCTTAAAACTGCCTGGACCCAACCCATCGCTGCACAGCAGCTATAATGTTTTCTTTATTTTCGCCTGTTCTTGTGATAGATGTAGAAATAATATATTTTTATAATATTATTACAGGGACTTCTCAGTCTGCCTTCTCAGTAAAAGGCGTTAACCTATGGAACACTCTACCCACTCACCTGAAACTGGGGACTGATACAAATGCTTTTAACAGAGGGCTAAAAGCATGGTTAAAAGCAAAACAACAATGTTCACACATATAAATATTAGACCTAGTTTATTATTGTTACTAATATCACTGTTGCGAACATGAATTCTTTTTTTTATTATTGTTGATCATATGCTCTGTGTGTTTTAGAAAAGCTGCCTATGGACTGGTGTTGAACATTAGCACGTGTGCTATAATCACCCAAGCAAAGCATCTGGTCTGTCCACTGCGACAGTGTCAATGTATTTGTGATGTCCATATCAAATAAAAACAACAATAAACAATAAACTTTCTATGTCTTTGAGACTCAGGAAATTGCTTATCTCCTACAGTATCAGTATAATATCTACAATATCACTATAGGTAACAGGTAACTGAGACTATATTGCACCTTGTTTGTTATATATGGGATCCTACAATATTCCTCTCCCATAAGAACTTACAGTGAGCAAGTAACCATACTGCAAATCACACTTCTCTCTCTCTCTCTCTCTCTCTCTCTCTCTCTCTCTCTCTCTCTGCACAAGAGAGATAAACAAGAGGCCTGCACCTCTTGTTTATGTGCACCTAGGTTGTAATGAAACAATTGCACTCTTGGGCTGTGGGATCTTGTGTTAAACTGCCTTACATTTGGGTGGATGTTCAGGGATGTTGTATAATTTTATATTTTATAAATAATTATGAGAAGGATGCCCTATTTCTTCACTTGAGCATCTGCCCCCCTAAATTGTCTGTCCATGGCCCTGATGGAAGGCCATGGCCTAATGCAATCAAGCCTAATTATAATGCTGAGAATAAAACCTAATATCAGCAGAGATCTGGAGGGAGGAGACGTTTTCCTGAGGTGCTTTTTCCTCCAGAGACAACGCTACGTTTTTGCATATTAGTTAATACAAACTGAATGGTACACTAGATGACTATATTAATGTCTCATACTGTGACATGTAATTTGACTAGGTGCAGCCTCATTTTTATAACGTAACAGCTCAGCTGAGACATATTGAGTATAAGAGTTATAAACTGACTGTGTTTGATCAAAGGCACAACAAAGCACACAGCTTGGAGCTCGGGTTGGTTTCTGTTAGACCTTGGCCTTTTTTTAAATCTTCTGCTGGGTGAGTAAATGTATGTTTACCTTACATGTATTAAAACTGACATTCCACATCTGTTTTTTGCTGGCTGGTGATATGCTGCAACTTGAGTCCTGTTTGTTTGAACAAGTTTTGTTTGTTTTTCCTGCTGTAGAAGAAATTTTGGTTTGAGATTAAAGTAGTTTATGGCTCAGGTGAAACTGGAGTACATGATTTTGTTAGAGAAAGCTGCAGTATGTATCTAGAGTCAAAATTTATAATGTAGCCAAAAACCTGGGGCACTACATGACAGTTAAATTTGATTTAAGAGGATTTGGTTATGAATGTTCCACATTTCATACGACTCTGGGGGCAGACAGTCTTGTGGTACTCTTTCCACACTAGACTCCTGCATCCACGGGGCATAATCTCAAAATAAATTCAGAATAAATTGTTTGGTGCCTAATGGCCATGTAAAAGATTTGAAATATTATCAGCAATTATGCTCCCCAAAACCTGCTTTAAATGATGTTACTGGACTCCAAACATTATTCCTTCACAATGTTAATGAACTCATTTTCAGAATTATGTTGCTGCATTTCATTCTCATTGTTTATTCTTTGCTTCTCTTGGTCTAGAACCATAATGACTGCAGTGGTGAGCAGTGAGGTGCTCCTCACAGTCTACATTGTGACCTTTCTGATAGGCCTACCTGCAAACATCCTGGCACTTTATGCCTTCAGTGTCAAGATCCACACCAAGCCAGGGCCAACAGACATTCTGCTACTCAATCTGACCGTCTCAGACCTTCTCTTCTTGATCATCCTGCCTTTCAAGATGCACGAGGCTGCGTCTCAGATGCAGTGGGACCTGCCAGACTTACTGTGCTCCATCACCTCCTTCATCTTCTTCTCTACGATCTACTCCAGCTCCTTGCTCCTGATGGCAGTTAGCGTGGTGCGCTACATAGGGATCGCATTCCCTGTCTCCTACCATCAGCTGCACAAGCCTGCATACCCTATAGTGGCCAGTGTTGTCATCTGGATAATCTCTGCAGTGCACTGCAGCATTGTTTTCACCACCCAACACCACCCGGCTCTATCCAGCCAAAACTCCACTGTGTGCTACGAGAAATTCACGCCTGAGCAGTTGATGATCCTCCTCCCAGTGCGTTTGGAGTTATTCATAGTCCTCTGTGTTGTGCCTCTCCTCGTCTGTGTTTTCTGCTACCTGCGCAGCATCTCAATCCTCTACAGCCGCCCCCTGATATCTATGGCACAGAAGCGAAAGGCCATCGGCATGGCCTTGGGGACTCTGGCTGTGTTCCTGGTTTGCATGCTGCCGTTTAACATCTCTCATTTGGTGGGCTTCATCGAGGGTGACAGCCCAACATGGAGGCACTACGTCTTGCTGCTGAGCACCTTCAACACCTGTCTTGACCCCATCATTTTCTACTTCTCCTCCTCCATGTTCCACTTGACCAGTAAAAAGTCAGTTTTCAAGATGTGCGGACTGAACTTGCTGACATTGCAAAGACGTGTCACAAACAGTAGTGAGGAGTAAGATATTTGGTTTCCAGGTCTCCATTTAACTTGTAAGGTGAATGACTGACTGATAGCTTTCATTAGGACATACTTGAAAAACCTCTATATGTAACCTATTTGAGCTTATGTTGGCATAATTTTGCCTGCATGCAAAGCATGGGCGTGCTCAGTGAGACCCCAGGTGGTGCTCACACACCTGCCCTTTGTACCTCTGAGTAGATGAGTGCCGTTTTTGCAAAAGATACTTTTTTCTGTTTCTTTATCTAATTTTATATTTTTGTTTTAAATGTGGCCCATGGTATCAATTTTCAATTAAAAGCATACTGTACTGTGTGACAACTGTATTTGAGTTGTAATTCTGCAAGACCACACCAGCCCCTGCCCCTCCCTGTCGGACTTCCCTTGGCACAGCATCCACAGCTGAACTGCAGAGCGTCCTGCAGAGCCGCAGCCTCGTCTCTCCCTGACCTGCCTTCACCGGTGGCAGCCAGTTAATGATAGTGTTTGCCCAAAGCCCCGTCATTGTTTTTCACTCTTGTGAAATTAAACCACTCTTAAAATATCTCAATACAGCCAGCCTAACTTAGGCAATATCCTACCATGAACTTGAATAATAAGCATGTTTGTCTGCTGTAAGATAGTCAGTCAAAATGAGTGAACTCTGGTTGGTGTGTTAGTTCCTTTGTCACTGAAACAAATATATGAATCATGAGGTTAATGTTTTCTTTATTTTCGCCTGTTCTTGTGATAGATGTAGAAATAATATTTTTTATAATATTATTACAGGGACTTTCTATGTCTTTGAGACTCAGGAAATTGCTTATCTCCTACAGTATCAGTATAATATCTACAATATCACTATAGGTAACAGGTAGCTGAGACTATATTGCACCTTGTTTGTTATATATGGGATCCTACAATATTCCTCTCCCATAAGAACTTACAGTGAACAAGTAACCATACTGCAAATCACACTTCTCTCTCTCTCTCTCTCTCTCTCTCTCTCTCTCTCTCTCTCTCTCTCTCTCTCTCTCTCGCTCTCTCTCTAATTGTATCACTGAGAAATGTTCTTTAACATAATTTTTTTGGCTGAATAGGAACTTGCATATTTGTGCATTTAAGTGATAGGCTACAAGAAGGCAGAGACAATTTGTGAAATTTGTCGTCCTTCTGTATTTCCAGGAACTTGCCAAGCTACAGAAATAAACAACTCAAGTGGCTGTGCAACCAGTGATAGCAATTTCACACACCTACTGAAACCAGTCTCTGCAATGTAGCATTATCTTTTTTCAAATGCAACTAAAACTGGGACTGACAAGTAGTTTGAGGATTGTACAAGTAGTTTTTTTGTATGTAATTGCTGGATCTGTCCTTTGGGCAAAAGATTATGATTTCCGGGCTAAATTACCAGTTACTTTCAACTTGTATGTGAGCAGAGATTTGATGTATTCACTTAACAGTTTTTGATCGGCCTGCACCTCTTGTTTATGTGCACCTAGGTTGTAATGAAACAATTGCACTCTTGGGCTGTGGGATATTGTGTTAAATTGCCTTGCATTTGGGTGGATGTTCAGGGATGTTGTATATAATTTTATATTTTATAAATAATTATGAGAAGGGTGCCCTATTTCTTCAATTGAGCATCTGCCCCCTAAATTGTCTGTCCATGGCCCTGATGGAAGGCCATGGCCTTATGCAATCAAGTCTAATTATAATGCTGAGAAAAAAACCTAATATCAGCAGAGATCTGGAGGGAGGAGACGTTTTCTTGAGGTGCTTTTTCCTCCAGAGACAACGCTACATTTTTGCATATTAGTTAATACAAACTGAATGGTACACTAGATGACTATATTTATGTCTCATACTGTGACATGTAATTTGACTAGGTGCAGCCTCATTTTTATAACGTAATAGCTCAGCTGAGACATATTGAGTATAAGAGTTATAAACTGACTGTGTTCGATCAAAGGCACAACAAAGCACACAGCTTGGAGCTCGGGTTGATTTCTGTTCGACCTTGGCCTTTTTTTAAATCTTCTGCTGGGTGAGTAAATGTATGTTTACCTTACATATATTAAAACTGACATTCCACACTGCAAAAATGCAAAATCTTACCAAGATTATTTGTCTTATTTCAAGTCAAAATGTCTTATTTCAAGTCAAAATATCTCATTACACTTAAAATAAGACATGATCACGTCAGAAGTAAATTGTTTTTAGACAATTTTCATTGGCAAAATTTGCCAGTGGAAAAAGTGAAAATTCACTTGAAATAAGTGAAAATTAGCTAGAAACAAGAAACAAATTTTGCCAATGAAACAAGCAAATTTTCACTTGTTTCAAGCAAATTTTCACTTGAAACAAGAGACAATTGTCTAAAAACAAGTTACTTCTGAGGTGATAATGTCTTATTTTAAGTGTAATGAGATATTTTGACTAGGAATAAGACATTTTTGACTTGAAATAAGACAAATAATCTTGGTAAGATTTTGAGTTTTTGCAGTGCAGATCTGTTTTTTGCTGGCTGGTAATATTCTGCAACTTGAGTCCTGTTTGTTTGAACAAGTTTTGTTTTTTTCCTGCTGTAGAAGAAATTTTGGTTTGAGATTAAAGTAGTTTATGGCTCAGGTGAAACTGGAGTACATGATTTTGTTGGAGAAAGCTGCAGTATGTATCTAGAGTCAAAATTTATAATGTAGCCAAAAACCTGGGGCACTGATGACAGTTAAATTTGATTTAAGAGGATTTGGTTATGAATGTTCCACATTTCATACGACTCTGGGGGCCGACAGTCTTGTGGTACTCTTTCCACACTAGACTCCTCCATCCAGGGGGCATAATCTCAAAATAAGTTCAGAATAAATTGTTTGGTGCCTAATGGCCATGTAAAACATTTGAAATATTATCAGCAATTATGCTCCCCAAAACCTGCTTTAAATGATATTACTGGACTCCAAACATTATTCCTTCACAATGTTAATGAACTCATTTTCAGAATTATGTTGCTGCATTTCATTCTCATTGTTTATTCTTTGCTTCTCTTGGTCTAGAATCATAATGACTGCAGTGGTGAGCAGTGAGGTGCTCCTCACAGTCTACATTGTGACCTTTCTGATAGGCCTACCTGCAAACATCCTGGCACTGTATGCTTTCAGTGTCAAGATCCACACTAAGCCAGGGCCAACAGACATTCTGCTACTCAATCTGACCGTCTCAGACCTTCTCTTCTTGATCATCCTTCCTTTCAAGATGCATGAGGCTACGTCACAGATGCAGTGGGACCTGCCAGACTTACTGTGCTCCATCACCTCCTTCATCTTCTTCTCTACGATCCACAGCAGCTCCTTGCTCCTGATGGCAGTTAGCGTGGTGCGCTACATAGGCATTGCATTCCCAGTCTCCTTCCATCAGCTGCAAAAGCCTGCATACCCTATAGTGGCCAGTGTTGTCATCTGGATAATCGCTGCAGTGCACTGCAGCATTGTCTTTGCCACCCAACACCACCCGGCTCTATCCAGCCAAAACTCCACTGTGTGCTACGAGAAATTCACGCCTGAGCAGTTGAAGATCGTCCTTCCAGTGCGTTTGGAGGCATTCATAGTCCTCTGTGTTGTGCCTCTCCTCATCTGTGTTTTCTGCTACCTGCGCAGCATCTCAATCCTCTACAGCCGCCCCCTGATATCCATGGCACAGAAGCGAAAGGCCATCGGCATGGCCTTGGGGACTCTGGCTGTTTTCCTGGTTTGCATGCTGCCGTTTAACATCTCTCATTTGGTGGGCTTCATCGAGGGTGACAGCCCAACATGGAGGCACTACGTCTTGCTGCTGAGCACCTTCAACACCTGTCTTGACCCCATCATTTTCTACTTCTCCTCCTCCATGTTCCACTTGACCAGTAAAAAGTCAGTTTTCAAGATGTGCGGACTGAACATGCTGACATTGCAAAGACGTGGCACAAACAGTAGTGAGGAGTAAGATATTTGGTTTCCAGGAGATCTCCATTTAACTTGTAAGGTGAATGACTGACTGATAGCTTTCATTAGGACATACTTGAAAAACCTCAATATGTTTTTACTGTATAATGATCAACTTAAAGCAAAGATTACCGGCTATTTTCAAAGATTGTTGTAACCTTGGTCCTTGGCCAAATGTAACATTTTTTTACCCAGTTGTAGTTTATGACAGTTATAAAGGGTGAGCTGATGAGGCTCAAAGGGAACAATAGCTGCTTTCCAGCCCATGCCACTGGCCGCATCATGTTTCACCTACAGCTGTAGAGCATTTCATAACAATACCACATGACAAGCAAAATGCTGAGACAAAATTCAAACGTTTTTATTACTTTACAGGTAGAAATTTTCCATCATTTGTCATTTTTTAGCTGATATCTTGAATTGATACCTTGATGTGACTTCTAATGCTTTGGAACTGCTGAAGTAAATGCAACCCGATCTGCACCCTTGACATAGCATCTCCTCTTTACTTTAACGTGGGCCTGCCACTCTTCTGCACTCATGCATTCTGTATGCACACATGTAGAATATACCTGCAAAAATAAATAAATAAATAAATAAACTGTAGTGAATTGCACAGTGGCATTAAGACAAAGGTCCTTTGCACACCAACAGATCAAGTACAGCTGACAGCTTGGTGTTAAGCTCCTGTCCAAAAAATGTTATTTTAGGGAAAAGTTTTACTTCAATAAGATACATATATTAAAATAAAATGGCATAGACTTCTGTTGTATTTAAAGTCAGCCAATGTGTATGGTGGAAACTCAATTCAAATTTCTAAATGCCCAGTATGCCATGCTGATGAAATATGCACACTTATCATGACAAAGACATGAATGCAAAACCAAATTAATCACTGTATCAGCTGACAGTAATTGCGCACATTTTCTTCAGGAAATGCTCCTTTTCTTCTTACTCATATTATTTAACTCAGAGAACTTAAACCTGATTTTGAACTTTGGTTGGTGATTTGTGTGAAATGGTGCCTCATGTGCTGTGCTTGTTAAGTCTAAATTAAAAACATACTTTGGGATAGTAAAACTCGTCAACTTCATGGGTGTTATCTGATTTACCTGCAAAGAAGGTCATGAGCAGTGCCACCCAGCCTAGTATGTAGGACCAAGAGAAGCGCCAGTCACCAAAGCGCTTGCCCAAGAAGTTCACTGTCACTCCAGTGTAAATAGCCATTGCAAGCAGAACAAACAGAGCTGATGGAGAATGACAGAGCATGTATTTAAATAAGTTTCCAAGGAATAAATATATGAAGGCAGGTTCAGTTGCTGTTCATCCCTGTGCAAACACAGATATCAAAAACTTTGTATATCAAGGCTGGCTGGGTTAGCCATAGATTTGCATAACATGCAAAAACTAGAAATAATAATGCTGACACTGATGCATAGAGACAGAAATAATAGTACTTGATGTTTATTTACAATGTCCAGTGGTGTGTGCTTTTTATCTGGTGTGACTCACTTGATACAAAGAACATGATCCCAGCAGCAAATGAGCGGTTGAACCTCTCAAAGGCAGAGAAGTGAGCAAAGGAGAGGATTCCCGCGATGATGCCAGCAAAGCATGACATGGCAGAGAGGATCATGAAAGCGCGAGTGGCATTCCAATAGGCTGAGAAGAAAGATAACAGGAGAAAAACAAACATGACTGGTTGATATATACAGGGTTTCATTCCTAAATGCAATAAGTCACTTGCAAAGTTATTTGAAATGATATTTCTACAGATATTTCAAATTTCAGAGGTTATTTATTGCATGTCATGTTAGCCAGTATAACCTACCACCTTGCTTGTTGTTCCAGTGTATAACTGGACTCTCACCATCCTTCCAAGCAGCAAGGGATGGTGAGAGAAAATGCATTACCTTTGTCGAGTAATATGTACAATTTACTGCATGTTCTCCACTGGATTTGAGGTCCTGTTGTTCCTGTATCATATGCCATTATGCATTTCTCTATGCACTTCTGATGTGGTTCAAACAGGACTGCACAATCCCAACATTATGTCCAATTTGTGTGCATATTCCTCGGACATTTTAATCATAGGTACGTTTATTCCACCCAGAAGTGCATCCTTGTAATCCTTCAAAGTAAACCCAGCCTTTGGTGAGCATTGCTGTGCTTCAGCGGGAGCCAAAGGGGAGTTTTCAGGAGGTCTAGTAGGATTTTTCCCACTCACCGATGCTGTCAGTCTGCATGTAGCACTTGCCAGACATGCAGTACCTCCACAGGCCCTGGTGGGCAAAGCTGCCCGAAAGACGGTACTGCATCCAGTAGTCTGTAGCTGTGGAGACCACCAACAGGATGTTCCCCACAATGGCACAGAACAGGCCCCCTCCCATGAAGCTGTACATCTTGACTGACACTATGACAGCAGCAAGGCTCTGTGCACTATGCAAAACGGACAAGACAGGAGTTAGTGAACTTGCAGGGTACAGCAGTTTCTTAGCTTTATTTGTGATGCTTGTTGCATGAATTTGATTAAAGACATTCATATTTACAGAAATGGCCTGAAGGTGTTGATGCAACTGCAGGAATGTTTCTGCACATTTACTTTCATACTTGGAAGCTGCAGAACACAATAAGTCTGGCACTACTGACCACTGAACAATTCCTCAGGTGGTATTAAGGGTTACACAAAGTACTACAGTAAAAATATCTCAATTTGCTGTTGGAGCAAGGAAGAGAGACCATTGTTTACATTCCCCACATTCCCAGATTCACTAGATTCATCAACAACCTTCTGATCATAAGCTAGGTTTTCTAAGTTTTACAACACCTTAAACCAGCAGGGTCAAATATGATTTGCCCAGATTTCTTTCCTTCCTTTCCTTAAAGAAAGTGACTCCATATCATTACCATGGAAAATATGTCAGCTGAGCAGAGCCATAAATGATCTATCAACTGTTATTCCTCACATACAATGAAACCTGTACGAGTGTGTCCAATCAGACTTTTAGAGGCAGCATTCATTTGATTTGCATGGGAGGAGCAGAAACCAAGAGCCCTTAAAACGCATGAAGGTGTAAAAGCTATCCTGATGTATGGTATCGTTGCCATAACACCTCAGGAAATGCACACTAATTTGTCTCAATACACCAGCAGCTTAAATGACCATTTAATACCCAACTGACTGCAAAAAGCTTTTCTTGAGAGCTATTGTCCTGAACAGAGACGCTTCACTGTCCAAATGTCAAAGCTGTTACCACATAGCAACATGTGCTATTTCTTTTCTTTATACAATGACACCAACAGTAACCACATCAGAAAATAAATATGAACACCCACATCTCGCTGTTGACACAAACGCAGAACGCTGATAATATGCAGCCTAGCACTGAACCATGTTAAAGGTCTGAAGGGAAGGAGCACGATAGCAGCTCAAATAACAGCGCATCATTTTTTTTTTTTAATTCTCCTTTATGTTCTTCATTTCTCTGTGTGCAAATAAATTCCAACTCTAACTAAGACAGGGGCACTGAATTTCTAAACATTTAGCTCTAGGGTCAAACCAATCAGCAGACATGTCACACAGCTGCATCCATTTTGATCTCAGCAATCCAGCATCCAAACTCTTTAGCAGAAGTTATGAATGCCACAGGTTTATCTGTACCTTTTTAAAACTGATTATGTATAAATTAAATGCCTAAAATGACAACAAAAACAAAAGCTTTGGCAAGGTTTCTAGCATTACAGCATGCATACTATTCACAGCCATCACAGCATTAGAATAAAGCACAATACAGTCAAATAATGAGCTCAAAGCCTGAAAGCTAGACAGCATCACATGGTAAACGCCTCTTGGCCCACCTGTAGGGCGCACAGTCATTGGTCAGTCTACTATGATACGCTCTCCACCTAGTACTATTTCTTTTCTCTCTATACATACCAACTAATGGCCGTACAATAGCATCAGCTGCTAACATAAGACATAACTACATCTTACCTTAATTCTTCGGGATGAATAAACCCTCTTAAGTGTCAGCCTTTCCTCAGGGAAAGAGTGAGAGAGAGAGTGCAAACCCGGAGTGAGCGAAACGTCAAAGAGGACCCCCTAGGCTGAATTCCAAAAAGTTATCCCCTCCACTTTTCTGTCGATGGAGGCAAAATCCTTTAAAACAATCAGCACGGAACAAATGCACTTGAGCTGGTGGGCAAAAAAGCACGTGACCCTTTCACACTGAACTAGGTGGGAGTAATTTTGGGGGCGTGGGGGGTGGGTGTGTGTGTGCATGGGGGAGGTGGGGGTGGTCATGTAGGGGGATGAGGGGGGTCATGGGTACGAGGCCGCTGCACCACAGTCCCGCTGTTTGTTGTATTAGGCATTCTGGAACTGTGGATGTGCAAAGGCTTGCAGTACTGCGGTGGTCAATGCAACATGCTGAAGCGCACACTTTCTTTCAGTGTGGCTGGGTGTGGTCACGGGGACAGATACACGCTTAGAACAGACACATGACCAAATGGTTGCTTAATAAAGTCTCACCAACACACACCACATGCAGTGCACACACTTCATCCTCTCCTTAAATTAGCAGTGGCATTCCCTAGACGGACAATAAGACGCACGTGCACGGTGAATGCTGCACAGTAAAAAAATTTATTTAAAAAATGGCAACTATTTACAGAATCAGTACCAACACAACAAGTCAGTGGACAGGTGCCAACAAACTTAAAAAGCTTGCAGATGTCAAAGCAATCACAGATGCTGAGAGGTTGTTTTTTTTTTTTTTTTTTTTAAATCAAGAGGCACAAACACCGGTTTTTACATCGCAGTTGTTGGTCATAATGGCTTTGAGTGTCATATCCAGTGAACTCTGCCCGCTGGGACACCTGAGTAAACACAGGAAATGATTGTATTATCTGTATTTGACAGCCTAAATGCCTTCATGAGTGATGTCTGTAATAATGCTTTTGCTATTTTGCAAGACTGGGAAAAGAGGAGCACTGTTTTTAAACTACACATGGCTAGAGAAGTGTATCATATGTACTACTACTGCTTCTACTACCACTACACTATGAAGAGGCTTTACCTGCATGGTTAGTGTTTGCGTAAGTTATCTCCAGTTCCGTCCTCAGCTCCACTTCCTCCATTGAGTAATCAACATGTCTTGTATTCCTGGGTTCATCACAAATTAACAGGTAGTGAATTTTATATTGGAACCAGAGGATGATTTACGATGCTTCACCTCTACTGTCTGTTTTGGTACCTGTGCTTCTGCCTGGTGTAAAACATCCAAAATGAAAACAGGATGAAACCAAGGAGTAGCACCAGGGCGAATCCAACTCCTCCAAAGACTCCTGATGGCACCTGCCTGGATTCACCTGCCACAGATACATAAATGTGATTTAAAGGGATCGTAAGGCCTGTTACAAAACAGGGATTTTCTTATTTTGGATGATTCATGACTACTTTCTTTATCATCTACCAAGATCTGAGACTTCCTGAATGTCAGGAAATGTTATAAAAATTGAGGTCATGTTCTGACTGGACTGCCCCCACTCTTACATGTGAAAAGAGTTTTTTAATCCTTTCCCAGCAAAACTGATTAGATCTGAAGAAAACAGCTGACAGGCCTCTCTCTGCACAGAAAGGGACTTGAGATTCGCACAGTTTCATGATGATAGTTAAAAAAAAATGATGAAAAATTGCACATTTTAGTTTACCATCCCTTTAAAACAACAGCTCCCTGAGGGCAAGAGTGGAAAAACGAGAAGTGTAAGGATCACTTGCCTCTAATTGAAAGTTCAAGCAAGGCACTTCCATGCTCATTGGTCATATTGCAAATGACATCACTCATGTTTTCGCTCTTCGGTGCCGTGAGAACTGATGTCAAGATTTTCCCGTTAAGCTGAGAGTTGATGTTGAATGTGCGATTATGGTCTGTGTTCAGTGGTGTCCAGGTGACAGTCGCTGCTGGATGTGAATCCACCACACACTCACACCTGATGACCTCATTTAACACTGAACATGACGACTCTGGCAAGATTATAGGAGCATCTGAGACAGAAAGAGATGGATATTATGCAATGCTATGTTAATCTGAAAACAAATATTCACTTTAATGACGCATTCAATAATTCATGACCTTGATTAACCTATACTGGCAACCTCTCATTTTACATAACAGTTACATGGAAGTGGCATAAGCAATACAGCCACATTTTCACAATGGTGAAGAATAAGCTAGCTATTACAACAAGCATCCAAAAGAAACAACATATCACAATGCAAAATACTGTATCAACAATGCTGCTGGGTCATTTGGTTTTTGCCCTGACAACAAGGCTTTTTATGACCTTCATAGCTTAAATTTTATGACGCTAGTCATGCTGTTGTAGACACAGCCTCTGTTGTTTAGTAGCCAAAACAAGACATTGAGAGGCATGTTGAAACTGCAGTGGATCAGGAGTTTTTGTTCCAAGACGGCATGCAGAAAGTGTGATTTGGAAACCATAAATCACAACACTTGGTTAGGTAATTTGCTAGTACTGATCAACATCAGCCCCCACATATAGAATATTATCATTTTGTGCTACAGTGTGGTAAAAACATGTTTCCCTTTTAAAAACAGAACAAGGCATGTTATTCCTAAGGCATATTAGTTAAGATTTTGGTGTTTCAGGGTGAATACATCCTTCTTGTGGCACTTACATTCTACATTCACCACCGTGACTGGGGATGTGCTTTCTCCCATCTCATTAATGGCCAAACAGCGGAAGGATACGATATCTCTGGTTAGCTCTGAGAGGCTGAGACGCTCTGACTTCTCTGCGAGCTGGATGCTGCCTTCGCCCTGCATCCGGTACCATCTGAAGAGGCTCAGCGGAGGGTGGCCCTGACCCCGGCAGAACAGGGCAGCGGTCTCTCCCACCATGGGACGGGCTGGTGACTGGGCAATGGACACGTTTGTTGGAGGGGCTGAAAAATGCATGAATGAAAAAGAGTGTGAGCAGGCTCATTCCCTCAGTGTTAACACCCTGGAATGTGGCACAGTCATGGACAGGGGTAATACATTACTCAGTTTAAAGCGTGCATCACTGCGTTTATTTTTTTCACCCCAAACATTAAAGGTGCATTTTACAAAACTGAGGGTCAACTGAAGTGAGGACTATTGAGATTCAACTGACCAAAAGTGTGGAATAAGCATGCAATTTATCAGTGGGACCGGCAGCTGAAGAGAATGATGTCGATACAACCATCACATTTTGTGCAGTGTGGAAATAATGTGTAAATAGTGTAAATGGTCCCCACCCTTAGCAGTGTTTTTTTTTAATGCATCTGTGATAGCACATATGAATACGACTCATTTGAAGATGGGAAACATAAAATAGTATTTTTCTGTGGTTCTCTACCTTTTACAAAGACCCTGAGGAGAACTTCCTGCTGACCGTGGGTGTTGTTGACCACACAGATCACAGACATGTTCTCTGTAGCACCTGCAGTGGACCATGTCTCCTCTACTATGTGACTGAGGTGAGAGACTGCTGAGGCAGAGGTGGAAGCTTCGGGTTGTCCATCTACCCTCCAATACACCGCAGCCAAAGGACGAGCCTTGACAGCACACTTGCATATCATGCGCCCAATGTGGTAGGAACAATTCGACTCAGGCAAAACAGTTGGCTCATCTGAGTTCAGACAATAATATGTGATTAATTGTCCTGTCAAGATGATTTGGCACAATATTTTAATGTAAAAGCAGTGAGTATTCGTATAAAAATTAACAAAAACCCATAAAGACAGAGCTTACATTCTGCTGCAACCACAAAAGCAGCTGTTGAATTGGCTCTACCCAGATTGTTGATTGCTGTGCAGTGAAATATGCTGTCCTCAGGGTCCGCGATGCTGATTGTGATAGTTTCTGCACTCTGGTTCAGACATATGAGGGTCCCACCTTTCAGATCGTACCATCGGTAGGAACTGGCAGGCGGATTGGCATCACTGACACATGTTAGGGACACATTTGTACCAACCCGGACACCTGTCTTGTCCGCAGAGATGTTCACAGACCGGGGCGAATCTGAGATTACAAAGAATACAGGGAGGAACTGATGATATAGTTGTAAGGCCAAATAGAAAAGTAACTGTGATCCAACATCTTACATATGAGGTCAGCATTGTTACACATATTAGAAACACTTCTGTTTCAGCATCCCACTTCCCGTTCTTGGCTTGACTTCTTCCGCATTTTGGTGTTGATAACAGGAGCCAAGTACAGGTCACTGTCAGTTTCTTTCTTTATATATACTCGCAACTGTTTTTTTTTTTTTTTTTTCTTTTTTTGGAGAGAAGCGTCTCAGATGAATAGTGAAGTGTCTCCAAGAATACACAAAAAGTCCAGTTACCTTTGACTTACAACTTGAAGATGAACCGTGATCTGAATGACTGAAAACCTGTATGAGTTATTTTGGTAATTGGCGTACCTTTATGGAGGTCATATTAAACTCAAGGCTTTCTTTTACAAAGGAGCAATGCCCAGCACAGGAGCATTCAGGAAAAAAAATCATAATTATATCATGACAAAGGTAAAGAGTGTAAGAAAGAAAATGAGAGAAAAATAAAAGAAAGGCACAGTCTAACTTAACATCATGTAACTGACAAGTTCCTGTAACTTCATCTTGCAGTGTTCAAACAGCTGTTAAAAATCCAAATGCAACGTACGTTTTAAACATTACAAAATAGCACCATCTACTGCACATATAAAAAATCTGTTCTCTTGGTGGCAGTGCTCAGAAATACACACATCTGACACCTTTTTCAACACTGGTGTGTATACCTCAAAAATAGATTGCATCAGAGTGATGCATGGACTCACAGCTCACATGGAGCACCAGATCTGTGGTGGCCTTCTGTCCCCCAGGGAATGTGACTTTGCACCCCACCGGCCTCCCATGATCCTCTGCTGTGGCAATGAAGGTTATAGTTGAGAGAAGACGCCAGCGTCCGTCTCCCTCCTCTGTGCTGTTGACTGTTGCCTCCCCTCCGTGTCTCTCAAAGGAGAGGGTGGGAGGAGCTAAGGGGCAGGAATGTCTGACCTCACAGGAAACCGTAACACCATGTCCCTCCACGAGCTCCCCACTGATCGTCATTACAGGTTTGGCTGCCGTTTCTGTAAGGAAAACATTCAGCAGAGTCAAAACGTAAGAGGTTATTGAGCACGACACTGCAGAAGCATAATGCTTTTACATAAGAAAAAAATCGGACCCATTTTTTCTGAATTAATGAGATGAAATGCTGATTTTATTTTTCTCCATGGAAACTTTTCAGGATTCTGAGATAATAATCTCATTAATGAGGAAAAATAAGGCTGATTTTTTTCCTTAGGTGAACTTATTTCACCTCCATATTATAAAGCCTGCATGTTGGAGTAAGGTACTTCTAAGAGGTAGCAAATTACATATTTGCTGAATTTAACAGTATATCCAGTATTCATTTAATGGTTCTCCTCTCTCCCCCAGTAGGATTATTCATAATTATTCACACCCTAAATTTAAGTACTTCAGTGCAAGCCAATAACTACCTGAGACATCCAGGGTCACCACTGTATGATAGAATTTAAATCCAACGTTGTCAATCCACGGATAGATGGCCTCTCCATTGTGCTGTGCTGTTACCTCAGTGATCAGCAGGGTGCAGGTACCGTGTGTGACGTTACCCAGGAGTTTAGTTCTACCTCTGAAATGCGCCTCTACAGCCTCAGGCCGAGTGCTGCTGTAAACCAGCGGGTACCGTGAAGGCATTTTCGAATAAAGGTACCATGAGGCACTGTGGGGCGTGTGGGAGCTTGGGTGGGTGAAGGAGCATGGGACAACCAAACAAGATCCCGTCAAGGCAGACAGCCTACTCGGCAGGGTAACTTTCCACTTGTTGCCTTCCGCAAATACACTCCACAGTACTGACAGAAGGGGAGGCCCATGTGAGAAAAAGAGAGAAAAAGAGAAAGATGGGTTATAGTTGTAAGACACATGTCAGGAGGGTTTTGATAGACACACCGGGTCCCAGCTGCAAGGAATAAAACAGATACAAATGATGACATTTGAAAGAAATCACTTTATCTCTTGCTGTCCACTCACTCACACTCAGTCCACATAAAACACACCTCTCAACTTCAATTGCACTATTGCAAACATTTTGAGAGATATGAAGATTTAAAAAAAAAAAAAAATGCTTAATTCATTAAGAAATTATTTTGTCAGGACACAAAAATACCTTGAATGAAAAGGAAGTGAAGTCCTCTATGAAAGCCCATTGTCATTACCTGGGAAGCACAATGTGAAATAATGCTAATATAACATTTGCACAGTGACTAACAGAAGGAAAACTTATTTCAACTTTTTCCATATTTTCAAAATGCAACTAGATATGTAATTTCCTCATAGCAGGAAAGCCAGCTTACCTCAGATGTTCTTGTGTCCTTGGTTGGTACTGGACCCAACGCTTTTCCACAAGTAATGCCCTTCTGCTTTTTTATATATGGCCATACCAATTTCGCAACCTCCTTACACCCAAATCACATTTGACATAGCCAACATGCTCCAAACATCTGGGGTCCGATAAAGGCTAAAGTATAACCATCAGTCACAGCACCAGAGTGACAAAAGAAAAGATTACCCCAACAGCAGGCCCCTGAATAGAAGGAAGCAAAATATCACCGCCAAGTCATGCTCAAGGCCGAGTGATATGAACAAAGTATCATTTTTCATCACTATCAGGATTTGCTTGGTTCAAAATATGCAGAACACTGTCCTGGAGTGAGCTCTCTATATATGATGTTGTAGTTACAATTTGTTACTTTAACATCTAAAGAGGCTTATAAAGGGACAAAGCATATCTGCTAAGCAAAACAAAGCGCACATCTCATCGCCAAAGAAACGCAACGCAAAAATGCAACTTAGGAAAAGCGTGACAATTAAAATATTAGAATATAAGACTCATAAGCCTTTTGCTGTAAACATAATGATCCGATATCAATAGGGCCCTCTCCAGAACACAAGGTGAACTTGATTTTCTTGCACGAAGTGGGTAAAAGGCGAAATATATTTGAGTGTCTGGACATGAAAGCAGAACAGTATTGTTATACTCGTGGTTTATATGAACTGCAGTGAACTTGTAGAACTATAGTAAATAGCAAGAACAAGGAATTGCTCGAAACATCCACGACACGAAAAGCTTACCACAGGACATCCTGCAATTCCATTAATAGAGTCATCACTATGCTTACAAAAACAGGAAACAGGTTGAGCAACAGGGTTTGCCTGCACGTTTGGCTAAACGAAGTCATTGATACAAACTTAAATTTTGATTTATTGAAAATAAATATTGTTATAAAATGACACAGATTCAAAAGTTTCTGACTGTTACAGAGGATGGTTGCACAATTAGTGTTCATCACCAGTGTTATAGTGTGTGAGTGTAGTTTAAATGACAATGAGATAAATATATAAAATAGAATACATTAAAATATATTTAAAAAAAAAAAAAAGCATGTTATGCAAGACATCGACATGTAAAACATCATTTTTGTCCTTTAGACAGTTGTGGCAACTCTCACAGGCGGAGGCGGGACAAATGTGGGGAGAGCCACTGATCTCTCAGATGGTGCCTGAAAGAGGACAGACACAAGCTACTTAATTTGCTGCACATCACCGACAAAACAAGCAAACTTTCACTTTTTATTAGCCGTGGCACCTGATGCAATCGGTTGTAATCAGGGGGAGACTTCAGCCCTCCTGTCAGCAAATTATGAGGCGTCATATCTGATTGGGCTGCCACTGCCTGAGGGTGAAAAAAGCAAAACTTAAACAGCAACAAAAATATACAGATTTTTTTTTTTTCCAGAATAAGAAAATTCTACAGCTGAATGCATATTTGGAGCATGACATCTGTGCATATCCTGCAGGGCTTGCAGTCTCTACACTATGTTTGTTACTATAAGTTGCGACCAAGTTGCTTTTGTGTGAGCCACCAAGACAAATTCCTGAACATTTGCTGCGCTGGTGATTGAGATAATTCTGATCCTAACCTTTTCAATTGTTCTGGACACTGGATATCTTGCCTGTGGGCCTGTAAGAGAGAGTCATAAATATTACAAAGTGTCAAGAAGTCACCATGTGACAAAATTTGATTCATATTTGGTGGTAAAATTAGGATTGTTACTTTTGTCCTTGTAGTAATAAACACAGGTGTAGATGAGGCCAAGGAGCAGGAAGAGGAACAGAAGGCTGCAGGGAATTCCAGCTGCAATGCCAGCAATGGCCGGGCCGCTCAGTCCATCACCTACCATCACCACAACAGACACAATCCAGAAATTATGCCGTGTTACCATTATCAAACCCTTTTACACAACAAGTGGTGCCTCCATGCAATATTAATTTGTGCTACCTGGTCCAATTCTGTGAACCTCGGATGGGTCTCCTTCAGTCATACCAGCTCTGGCGATGATCCGAAACCTGTATGTTAATTCAGGATCCAGGACGGAAACATCTGCGCTCCGAGCAGAGCCGGGTTTCCGCTGGATGGAGCGGAATCCGCTCGAGGTGCTTTTAGTTTGGCTGCTGTTGCGACTGACACTGCGGAGATCTGGTCCTTTCATCTGGATGTCAAAACCTTTGTACGAGCACATGTGATTGTGTTTATTGGTGTTGTTTTCCTTGATTAGAGCCAGTATAATCCAAGGATAAGGGTAAGAGGATAAGGGTAAGGGCCTTAGATGTGAAAGATTGTACTGATAAATATATGGACTTCTGTGATGTGGAAAAATCTTGTTATTTGATACATATATACACAGAGACAGAGGGACAGAGAAATCAACAAAACCTGACATTTGCCTGTGAGAGTAGGTCTGTCCTGAAAACAGTGACATTTTTCCCCACAGAACACCGCTCTCAGTGGCTTCACACATTAAGCAATATTTACACCCTCATCTTCTATGTTTAGAGTTTCTGTTTTCAACACTGTGCTGTCAGCAGTTTTGCTGATGCAAGGTAAAAACAGGAAGGCTGGGTTTCGGTGTGATGTTAGAGAGATTCCTGTTGAAACAAATTAATCTGGGGCTTCGCAGGGCTGCACGGACAGAATCACTGTTACCTTACCTGTAACAACAGCGGTGGGCGGGACCTCCCAGGTCAGCGTGATGATGGTTCCATCTTGATTAGGGAACAGACTGGAATCTGAGATGGTTGGACCTGGAGAGAGAGGTGGAGGGGGCTGTGAGACAGAGAGAGAGAGATCAAGAAAGAGAGAGGGCAAGAGTGGGGGGGTACACTGAGACTATGGTGCTTTGTTTAAAGGGAAAGAGCAATCTCAGGTATTACTTAGCTCTCTGTCTGAGGCCCCATTGTGCCTGTCCACTCTGGTAATGCAAGTGCTCCAAATTAGAATCTGAGGGCAACAGATTCCTCAGTATTTTAAGACAGCACACATCATGACTTTGTTGTAACCTGAACTATGTGACGCTGACAAACACTCTATCAGACAAGGGCAGGAGGCAAACAAAAACATGCCCAAAGAAAATACCACACCTTGTAGCTGAGTGTCCCTCCTCTGGCTGCCCAGCGGGTTGCGGCAGATGCAAGTGTAGTTTTTGATAAGAAAGCTGCTCACATTGAAATCTCGAATCCTCAGCTGCGTGGTGTCAGCACTGATCTGGTATTTTGTCCCATTGCTTATAACTTCGTCCCCTTTGGACCATGACACCACAGCCTTCGGTGAGGCCTCGCTGACACACTGTATGGCGACCACTATTTTGCCATCCAAGTCAACTGTGGTTCTGACACTTGGTAAGAACTCCACTGGACCACCTGGGGGAAATGATTTTACTTCCTGTTGACAGCTGCAGTCACTAATTGTCATTATGCAATAGACGGCCTTGAGAATGGCAAAAATGAATAGGTAGAAACTGGAGACTTACGTGCAGTAACAGTGCAATTATTCTGCAGGAGAGGGTGGGCTGCAATGCACGTAACAGTTTTCCCATTGAGGTCATCTGAGGCAGTCACGGTTAGGCTCAAGTCCCCAGCCCCACTGCTGGTGGTATTCAGCTGTGGGAAGGAGAGCTGGGCCATTGGGGTGCCCCCTAACCACTGACAATGGTACTGCAGGTCACTGTTCACTGACTGCACAGAGCACTGTGGGTTCCCCAAGGGCCTCTCTGTACAACAAGAGAATAGACCTCTCTCACTGCTGGCATTTTGACACAAAACAGTAAGGAAAACAAAGGTGCTATGAATGACATTAATTAATTAAGGTTAAATTCAGTTTACAGAAAGTGAAACAGAATCTTTCCAAAGAGCCAACATACACAAAAGCAGGGCCCTGGCTCTGTTACACCCAAATGGAGTTAGTAGCTTTGTGTCCTTTTCAACACCTGTGTTTACCCTGTAATTCAGGTGAAAAAGGCCTAATGATTATGCTTCATTATTTAATTACATTAAAGCGGGTGATGAAACATATTGATGATGTGAGCTGAAAACCTTGTATCTCCAAGAAGTCACATTTTCAGAAGCTCTGCACACATTTTTTAAAATTTTATTATGGCTTTTGATAGGGCGTCCATGCACGAGTATGGCAGAATTTTTTCAACCAACATTCAACCATGTAACACTTCAAGTGAAGTGAAATCAGGTAATCACTCAGTTGTATTTACAAGGTTACCACATGGCAAAAGTAATATGAACACACTCGAAATTTTCTCCAAAAACAGACATGAATGAAACAAAGATAAGTTAGACTAGAGATTGCTAAAATTCCACACCCTCTTATGTGCATGCAGTATACCCAAAAACCATAATACCCATACAGTCTACATACCATAAATGAGAACAGTCATGTTCTTCTGACGCCGTGCTCCAGTCTTTTCATTGAGCAGTGTGCAGCTGTATATGCCTCCCTGACTGGCCTGTGCATTGGTCAGATTCAGGACTCCATTGTGCGAATCAGAAAGGGTCTGACCACCAAAGGTCCATGCAGCAGAGGGCGTTGGGAGTCCATCAGCCTGGCAGGAGAGGCTGAGTGATTCCCCAGACGCATAGAAAGGCTGTGCTGGACTGACCTCGAGAATAGGTTCATCCGGGCCATCTAAAAGAGACCACAAAGAATGGAGGAGAGAGAAATGCGCACCAGATGTGAGGTAAAGTGTACTGCATTGATTGGTGCAAAATGGATTTTACCCTTTCGTATTAAGTTAGTGTAAGAAAGTTAAGGATCCAATTTCCACAGGAAGAAATGTTTTAGATGGACAGACATTGTCCAGTGAGGACAGATATAGTGAAATTCCCTTTCATATAAAGTTATCTGTTCCTTCTTACAGAGCACGGTGACATTCTTGTGAGCTGTTGCAGTGCTGAAAGGGTTCTTCAGGAACAACTTGTATCGTCCCGTGTCGTTTCGTTTTGGCCGACTGATCACAAGGCTCTTTTCCTCCACTGAGTAGTGGGAGTCGCTCTTGATCTCCATGCCATTGAAGAACCACATCCATTGCTCAGCCGCTCCTTGCAGCGTGGAGTATTTCAGGGTGAACCTGTCAGCTCCCTCCGAGGCATAATCAGGCATGGTGCTGAGAGTGACGTTCTGGATGGATTCTGTGAAAGCAAAAGATGGATAACAGTCACCTTTCTCTCCATTCCAATGTTGTATTGTGCTGGCTAATCAAGCTCCATTTTGAAAATAATAAAATTTGCAACATCATTAGTGCCTGAAAGATAAATTCTTATTCTGCTTGCCCCCACCAAGGTAACTAAAGACCACTGGAGCTGGCAGGGATGCATTGTCTTGCTCAGTAACATTTCAGCAGGGGTGTGAAGTCAGATCCTCTGGCTGAAATGCCATCCTGCTGCCTGAGAGATTATGGCATTTCTTCTTTAATTAGGTGGTATGCAGTTTAGAGAGACAATAGGAGACAGGGGTTCTTTTACCCAGCTGTTTAGCTTGAATACTAGTTTTACGTAATATTTCATGCAGGCAAACCTCACTTCAGGAATTTAGGAAGCTTTTGGAAAAGTGGCTTTGAAAAACATTTAACCAGAGGATTTCACCAAACCTTTTGTCTTTTAAAAGCATTGCTATCGAGAACCTGATCAGGTACTCACCATACACTTTTAGAGTGAAAGTTGTATTAGCTGTATCCATTCCAGACTTGGTTATTTCCATGGTGTAGTTGTTGCTGTAACCAAGTGGGACATTTACAAATGTGAGGGATCCATCTGGCCCGATCCTCAGCACCTCTTCGTGGTCGTCAGATATGTCTGGCGGACTGGTGGCTCCAACAGTCCAGGTGGCCACAGGTAACTTATCCATGAACCATCTGATCACGGGGTCAGCAGCTCCACTGAAGGACACGGTCAGTGTAACATTGCTGCCAGCCTTGGCATTGACCAGAGTGTGACCAGGGGGTGAAACCTGCAGCTGGCAGTTTGCACCTGAAACCATGGACTCAGGAAATTAGATTTTAAAGGAGAAAATATGCGCTAATGACAAAATGAACTTGCTGTAGCATTACTTTTATGTTTCCCAAAGCAACCGGAACAATATTATAAGGATATGCTGCCTCTTTTTTGTAAAGCATAATCTCAATGATTTTTCCTTTCCCCTGCAACAAACAAAACTTGGGCATTAAGCTTTCTAATTTAAACGCAGAGCTACGTTTAATACACCAGTTATTCTTACCTTGAAAAGTAATGCAAAGCATAAACGCCAGCAAAACTGCCCTTAATTCCTTCTCCCTTTTCGCAATAGATTGCGTCTGCCACGTCATTTCGCTGCAAAAACAACACGAAAAACAATCCCGGAGCTCAAAAACTCGAGGACAGCATTATAAAACTGGACACCCTGCTTTTTTCTGTCTCTAAGCTGAGAAACCTCCTCGGAGTCTTGAACGGCAGTGATTGTGACTCGCCTGTATGTGTGTGTGTGTGCGTGTGCGCGCGCGCTCGAGCTGTCCAGGTAAGCTCCGGTGTAGCTGTCATCAGGGCACGAGAGCAGCTCACCTGTGCTCAGTCAAAAGCCTCGACTGTGCACGTGAGACCACACCTCTCATCTAATTCCACCAAACAGTGCCTGCTTTATTTGTGTTTCCTATTCCATATCAATCCACTGCAGAGCTCCTTTTTGATTTGGGCCTTTTATTAGACAGGAGTAACAACAAAGAATATCTAGGACACCTGCCATACTTTATGATTTTAACTCTTTAGCACAGTGGTCTTCATGCTCAGCTACTCTAGATTTGGATCTTTGCTGATGCCCTCAGCAAAGCAGACAGCTAATCAAACTGTAATGTGAGAAAAGGCCAGAGAGCTGGATCCCTGGAGAGGACCCGCAGAAGTTAGTCTCCCATTACAAATATTTGACTTTGGCTGCTTGACTTGTTGCCAGGAGGCTATTCAACATTAAATGCGGCCAAAAGAATTAGTTCTCGACTCTGAAGCCATAAATAAAAATGACATGGTGGTTAATGGATACATGATGAAGCCTCAACAGGTTGAGCTGCATTCCTTGGGACACTTGGAACTAACTGTCCCGTGTTGTCCTTGTACCTCAGGACATCCGGTGCGCCACTTCACATGTCCTTGATGCTTAAAGAACATCACATTACTGCTACAACACCCACTGGCTCCAACAGCTAGAGCAAGATCTCTCCAAATGCCAAGACTGAAATGACACATTATTCATCTGACTTAGCTTACCCTTTTTTTTTTTTTTTTTTAAATAAAGGATGTGCCAACAGCATTTGCATATTACATAAGTGGTGCTAGGGTGTGTTACTACCAAAACATGTGGTGTTGAACGTAATGTATCATGTCTCAGATGTGGTAATTTCTTTGTTTTTAACTATTATTATTACTGTTTACATTAATTTACATTAATGTCTGGAGAATGAATATGATTTTCTGTGCTGTGACTCCAAAATATTTCATTTATTATGGTGTGTTGTTACTTTTAACCTTGTTAAAAAAAAACCAAAAAAAACCTTGCTGTGATTTGGATGCTGCATTTATCCATACTGCAGTTTTAATTAATTGTGCAGCCCTACACAAGAACATGTGCAGTCACTCATGTGTTGAGTTGTGTAGGCAAAGGTCATTCATCAATCTTGTAATCTAGTAGCCTATAGGCCTAAAGGTTTGTGCCTGTACCTGTTTTATTGTTTTCTCATGTTCTGTTTTCAGTGTAAAGTGCATTGCATTAGTGTTAACTGTGCAAAATGTACTATCAGAGTGAAATTGGTATGTTTAAAATGGCAGCCTTTTAAGCAGTGGGATTTCTCTCTAACTATGTTTCTGCATCTCAGGGGCAATATTTTAACTTTGCCTCTGCCTCATAACCCAATTCTGATTTTTTTTTTTTTTTTTTAGATCTGATCTTGCCTTGACTGTTCACATTCATCTTTGCATGTGACCTATATCTGACATTAGTGTGAACCGATCTCTGCTGAGCCCACATATTCATTTAGGAGCATACAGTGTATGCTAAGGAAAAAAAGTCACTGACACAACAGTCTGTCATCAGAGTTAATAAAATAGTGGTACAGTCATTTATTTCTTGAATTGTCTGCAATGTTGTGGTGCCAGGCCATAAGCTGCTCAGGCTGGGGGTAAGAAAGCAAAAGAGGGCTTTGACTCAAGTATCTTCCTGTATATCTGGTAATGTGCAATCTCTTGTTTGTGTGTCATTGTTGCTAGTATCCTCCATGTTTTGCTGACAATCAGTGAAAAATGACACTGATAGTGATGTAAGCATGCTCAGTGGGAGAAAAAACACATTCTTATCTAAGTGTTCACACAGCTATCACTTAAGCAGAAATAATATGTATGGGATTTAGGACCACATATGAAAATGGCCCAAATCAGAAGTGAAAATTCCATATTTAATTTTTTTTTTTTTTTTTGCTTGCTGCTCAGTGGCATAAAAAAATCAGATCTGTGTCACATTTGAAGACAAAAAAACAAAACAAAACAAACAAACAAACAAACAAACAAACAAAAAAAAACAGATCTAGGCCACTTTCTACTGGCTGTGTGAACATAGCCATTAAGTTCCAATCATCAAGATCCTCTCAGTTACGGTAACAGAGCCACATAATCCAAGGAATTTTGAGTGTGTGCTGTGACGCAGTCTGATATGTCCTGTGTTACCCATGGACTGTTTTTTTTTTTTAAAGGACAGTTAGTAAGTAGAAAAGCAGTGGCACATGAACAGGAGAGTCATCAGTGAATTTGATATGAAAAAGACTGTTTGCTTTATTGTCGTGGTAGGGTCCTGTACAATCAACACAGAACTGAGGCGCTTATGGTATGAACTTTCCCTTGCTCATACTGAGAGACACTGTCCAGGCAGACCTGAAACCGAGCTATAATTACATGAACTTTATACAACCAAGTCAGCAGACACGCTGCTGATATTTGCGTTGGGTCTTTATTTACACATCTTTTATACAAACTGCACCTCTTAATATGTAGGATTAAAAATGTATATGGTGAAACCGCACCAGTCATTTCAACTGTTGTTAAAATGTGATGTACTTGTGGCATAATGTACAGTGACATACAAACAGCAGCAATGAATAAATGAAAGGTGTTGGCTTTAAAGTATTGCATTTAAGAGTGCAGACATGCCATTCTGAGCCGTCTACACTCACGGACAGATTAGTAGCCTAGAATACAGATGTACCACCCATGTAAATTAAAATGCACATGAAAGACCGGACAATCTCTCTTTGAGGCTGATCGGGGCTGCTGCAGGGAAGTGTTTCTCAGTACTCCTTCTCTCCGGTAAATTCTTTCACTGCATAACCACAGGAGTCACAGCCCCAAACAGAGGGATTAGATGATACATAAGCTTCTCCTCCAGGTCTGCTTACATAACACAGTCCAGTTGTTCAGTGTAGAGTCCTGCAAGCAGGGAAGAGAATGGCAAAGTGTCATTTGAGGTACAAGTTTTAATAAAACTCTGAATTAGTTTTGCCTTTGTCATCACATGGTAATGTGATTTATTTGTTTTTACAACGAAGAGATGGTGATATAGGGGTATAACATTAATAGTTCAAGTAAACAATTAATTTCCTCAGCCTAGAGGTAACTTTGCCACACACAGAAGCTTGTAGCATAATTTTATTTAAATGAATGGGTAGGTACTGTTTAACCAAGAACATTATAGTTGACTCCACAAATAATTATGTAATATAGTGACCCCATTTGTTAAAATGATAGAAAATTAAAAAGGAGAAGCACAAGAGAAACACCCAAACAAAGTCCTGCTTGTTAGAAGAGTCACAAGGCTTGCAGTGGGAAACAAAAACATAGCTGCACATGATGTCTCTACATGCCAAGATTAGTTTGGTTTCAATGTGAATGACTATCAGTGTACAAGTGGAAGCAGAATAAATCTGTTGGTTTTGGACAGATGTGCTGCCATCAATTTTAGCACAATAAAAATTCATCTAAGCTTATTAACCACCCCAGACACAAACATTTTTTATGTACGAAATTATCAAGCTGTATTGAAGGCCTCTTCAATACACCAACATTAGTGCTGAAATTCATGCTGGGAAAAGGCGTGGCAGCAAATCCTTGTATCTGCCCTGAAATTTCTCAGGTGGCTACTAATGTTTGTAGATGCTGGGGTGTACGCTGATACTCACCTCTCTGCTAAGCTCTGCGCTCCCCTGCTCAGGCTCCCGGAGCCTCTATATCCTCCCTGCCTCCTTCAGTTTGCCCACCAAATCCTCCACCGTCTCCACCTTCATCCCTGCCTGTCTCTGTGGGGGCTCGTCCACTCTCAGCACCTCCACCCGTGAAGCCATGTCCACCCCCAGGTCTGCAGGCTTCACGTTAGCAATCTTCTTCTTCTTTGCTTTCTGAAAAGTGGTAAATGGAAGCACGGTTCCTGAAGCCACTTTGACCTAATTAAGACTGAGCATTATTATCTCCTGTTATTGGCTATTGCTGCACTGTTTACAAAGCAATTTGTTTTAGGGAACTACCTACACATATTCAGAAGTGTTAATGCTAGTTTTTATTACTAATGTAATGTGCTCTCTACAGTTCAACATTGTCTAAATTCAATACAACCAGAGATGTGTTTTTTCTTCTTCAGAGTTTCTGAATATAACCCCAATTTCATATCTGAAAAGCAAAAGTTGTCTTGGCTTCTTGCTTCCTGTATTCCTGAAAACATTCGCGGAACATACCATAATATTAGGCAGGGTGGCATATCTGGGGGTGTTTAGTCGAAGGTCTGCTGTCACCACTGCTGGCGTGTTGATCTTAATGGTCTCCAGGCCACCGTCAATCTCCCTCACCACTTTCACCTTGTCTCCTTCCAGTGTTACCTCAGATGCAAACGTGCCCTGCAATAAGATGCAGCCTGAATTCAGGACTCAGGATATGCAATCATAATAGGGGATTCTTTCAGACTGTCTATCTGGAATAGAGGACTGACGTTTCTCATCATTATTTCCCACAAAACAAGGAGCCTGAAATAGTGCAAGGTTATTGTAAGCCAAGAGGTAGCCAAAGTGCAACAACTACTGGTTGGATTGTGTAACTATTCAATCATTGCATATTTAATCCAGGCTATGTGTAAATACAGAAATAAACACATCAGCAGAAAGAAGTGGATAATTGTAATAGTATTATTAATAGCCGAGAGAGAATACACCATTATTCAAGTGTGTAAATGAAACAGTTGTAAATATGTAAATGAGCCAGCTTGTGTTACACTGCTTCAACCTTGAATGCAAACTTACAAAATATTTTCAGCCCAAGTGCCCCCTCTGTTGGCTGGCCAGTGTAATTACACTCCAAATGTTCAGACAACCTTTGACCTACATTGCTGATGTGAGTCGGATGACTGTCGCTCCGACTGACTCAAACTGGTCCCCACTAACCTTGATAAGGCACCCTGCCCGCTCTGGAAAGTGTTACAGCCTGATATCAGCACTGCCAGCTCACACATTTAACGAAGCAATAATCTTTTAAAGACCCACAAAAAAGAGAAACTGTGGTAAACCTACAATTCAGGAGTCACTTATTACTAGTTTCATTTTAAGTCATAGATTAGAGTTAACAATGACTGTTCCTATTTTTGGGATGGGTTAGCAGTCAGCCATTCAGTGATTCAGTAAAAGTTAACACTGACCTGAGGCCAGTCCAGTAGGGCTGCTGTCATCTGGCCAGTCTGGTTGCAGTCATCATCAATGGCCTGTGAAACCAACAGCAGAGAGTCTTTAATTACAAAGAGAAGACACAGAAGTTCAATACATGTCTAGCCACAGCGCTCAATGTACAAAAGTAATGCTAAATGATCTTGACAGAATAAGACTATGGGTTATTCTGATATTGATTCGGGGTGATATTGCACTGGAGTGGTAGCTACCAGGTAGAGATGTGTCTGACCTGTTTGCCAAGGATAACAAGCTGAGCCTCCTCCTTCTTGGCCAGAGCAGCCATGATCTTGGAGACCTGCAGGGGTCCCATGTTGTCGTAGTCTTTCCCAGACACTTCCACGTGGATGCCACGGTCAGCCCCCATGGCAAGGGCAGTACGGATGGTCTCCTGAATGGACAAATAAGGGCAAGAGACTTGGAATTGGCTTTACAACCATTATATCTCTTGTGCAGACTGGGAAGCGCTGTGACTCAACATTAGAAAACTGACTTAAAATTAACTTCAACAAATGATCATCAATTCATTATCAAACCACCGCTCCTGTAATTTAATCATTTCTTCTTAACTTTACGCATTTCCCTCACCTCTCTCTAATTGGGTGCAAGGGTAATTTAATAAGCGGCCACTTTTCAGAACCTTTCTGACTTTTGATTTCTTCCTCTGACAGTTTCAATAAAAGGGTGCGAGTGCCTTGAGGTGCTTGACAGAAGAATAATAAATCCTGCAGTCAGTGGGAAAAAAAGGACCTTTTAATAACCATACAACTCTATTAATGCTGAGAGGTACTGCCCAGGCCCCAGAATATGATTGAAAATCTGGTTGGATGTAATTTGTAATGTCTGAGACAAATTTATCATCAATTATGCAAAAGTAGAAAAAGGCCCTGACCTGCCAGTCTTGAACACAGGTGCCAGAAAAATAAAGGTCATACATAAAAAAACAAACAAACAAAACAAAAACAAAGTGTTGTCCACAAACAGTAATTCTCCTTTATGCGTATTTAATACTGAATTTGCCAGAGATGGGTTTACATTTGGCTGTCAAATCAGCTATTAATTACCATCACTGCTTAAAAAGTTAGTAGGTAGTGATTTAAACCAGTTGGGGATGCAGGACATTCTCGGACAGTAAACACACACTATAAATCCTAGTGGTTGAAGCCCTGTATAAATTTGTAATACTGATGAAAATATATTATTTAGCAGTACTAATTTATGTGCTTGTTGCTATGAAGAAGCATTAAAGAAATGTAAGAGTCGTTTTCAGTGTAAATACGATTAATTCTGGGGCTGAGTCTTTTTCAGTGTAAATACGATTAATTCTGAGGCTTTTCAACGTGCTGCAGAACTACTTTCATCTTTGTATGCATGATTGTTCTTGAAAATCGCCTTCCTTTATACACAGCATCCACAGCCTCCGAACACAGGTATTCTGCTTAGCAACTGCCAATGAATGTGAACATATAAATAAAACCGACCTCTCCGAATTTAAACTTGCCTCCAAAATCCCACAGGATTGGACTTAAACATAACCCTGAGCAGTCAAGCTTCCATACTGCCACAGTGCTCATCTCGGGGACACTGGTAACAAGGCAGTGATGCACAGCCTGCTCCCCTGTCACACCCACCTGTACTTGCTGTGGCCCACAGCTGACAGCCACCACCTCCTTAATTAGCTTCTTCTCCTTCAGCTTGACCGCCTCCTCCACAGCGATCTCACAGAAGGGGTTCATCGAGTGCTTCACGCCATCCGTCACCACGCCGCTGTGGTCCGGCTTCACGCGAATCTGAGGAAGGAGAAGACAGCAGGATAGAGTCTCTGTGGCTGTGCGAGACGACGAGCGACCCAGATAGCCTAGATTCCAGAACAAACTGTCAGACAAAATGACAGGCTGTACATGGGCAATGAGCCAGTGAAGTGTGCAAAGGTGAAAGGCAAGACATCTGTGTGATGCATACTTCAACAGAAGCTTTGTAGCTGGCAAAATATGTCTAAACTCTCTGGGTGGGACATATCACTGTACCTTGTGGTTTTAATATTTCAGTGTGTGGCTGTACTATTGCTAGCTGTGGATAACATTTTCCTCCTGAGAGCATTAAGCTCAATCTGGCAAGGTAGATAGGCATGGTAGGTAGGGTTTGAGACCAGCTGTTGAGTGGGGTGATACCTGTATAACCTGTATAACATGGTAAATAGTAAACAGACAGTATTTCTATAGCATTTACAATGTTTTGCCTCACATTCACACACTGATGGCAGAGGCTACCACACAAGGTGCCAAGCTGTCCATCAGGAGCAGTTAGGGATTCAGTGTCTTGCTCAAGGACACTTTGACACACTGGGATCGAACCAGGAACCCGCCGATTACCAGATGACTGCTCTATCTCCTGGGTCATGCCACCCCCATAACATTGCAAGTCTGCTCCTAGATCTGGTTAAGATTTATTCCAGTAATATGCAGGGCAAAATGGTAAAAATGAACCTAATACCAAGAATGCTCAAGAATTTTCTGAATTAAGAAAAAAGTAAGAAAAGAGTAAAAAGGAGAAGTGTAAAAGTCAGGGAGACTTTTTGTCATGTATCTAGGAAAGACAAAGACAAAACAACATCCAATGTGACAAATGATGCATGTTACAGGAGGCGGTGTACCTACCATCTGCATAGTGTGCCCCACATAATAGCAAATCAAAACAAAAACATAAATTAAAAAAGTGACTCTTTCTGTCTCATTTCATTTTCATTCTCTGTCAGGTGGTGTATCAGAAAAGCACAGGCCATAGAGCAGAGTTACATGTCAATAAAAGGTTCAGCCCACCCCCTACATATTCTGCTCAGGCCAGCTGAAATAGGTGTGTTCCTGTTGCAGCATGAAACAGCTGTAAACATCTACGAGTTTGTGATTCATTTCAAAGTTACAGTATTCTCCAGAGGCTGATAGGAGTGGCTTGGGACAGGCAATAAACTGAAGGTGGAGGTTAAACTAGGTTAAACCACAGGCCTCGCTGATCACAATAACGAAGGAGGCGTTTTAAAATAACTCTTTACTGTGCACAGGCAAATAATGCTAAGCCAATTCCTGGCAGAATATGTGGGGGAAGCCTTACTATTTCTGCACACAAATCAGCCACTAGCCCTACAGAATGTGATCTGAAACATTGCGGTTTTTGATATGAGGCAACCAAAAGTGTAGACAGAGTAACTGTGCTAGCTTAACAAACTGAGGGCAAGCTGCAGCCAAGGACGTCTACGTTACACAAATTGATTTGGTTAGACAACCAGCATTTCAGGCAGCTAACTAGCTAGCACCCAGTGAACGGCATTTTTGCAAGAAATAAGCTAAACGGTTCAAATTCTACAATGATATCGAGAGTGCAGTTTTAGCTGAGGTCAACAGTAACATGTTATCTCGTGTTAGCTGTCAAACATCACAACTTATCTGTTTGCAGAGTGGCTAATGTCTGTTAGCAGAGTGGCTAATGTCTGTTAGCAGAGTGGCTAACGTAAGAGCTAACGATACAGCTGCAGCCAGCTGGCGACGGGAAGCTAACGCTAGCTTGCTATGTCACCGGTGCACACCAAGACATTGTTTTACTTACAGTGAATGTGCGTGTGTGAAGTGAAGCGTTTTAAAAGTGGGACATTACCTTGACTGCGTAGTCAATGACACGCTTAACTCCAACGAGAACACGGCCGGACATTGTAGCTATCTAACTGGTTTTGTGCAAAGCTGTGTTAGCTACAGAGTCACCGCAGTGAACCTTCACCCAGACACCCACCAAGGAGAGTCAGAGTTACGGTGAATGCAGAGGGGACCGCCTACCGTCCCAGCCAATGGGAAGCCGGCAAAAGAAAATTTGTTCAATGGGAAGCTCCGGTCCTCGCTTCTGATTGGCTGATACAAGCTCATATTCGCCTTTAGATAAAGACATGAGGGAGCTTGGAGTGACTTCAGGACAGCACACTGCTACCGGCTCCTATCCCCTATTAACCCTCCCGTGACGTTTAGTGTCAATTTGACCTCACTTGTGTCTATAAACACATGATTAACATATAAATATTTTTGTTAATATTTCATGACTTTAGTGGGGACAAGCGGGTCAACACTAAATTAACATGATTTACAAATCATGTTAATTACATACAAGCATGTTTTCAATGTTCTGTACACATTTTGTGGTGATTCTTCTTTGGGGTCAGTTTAACCCCAGGCTGTTTTTGGCTAAGTAAAACATATTAGAAATATCAGCATTTTACACACGGTTGGTTTGGATGATGCTGAGGAACGATAAAATGGCATTAGCTTTAGGGCCCTCACCTAACATAACCACATCTGTCATAGTGAGTTCATATGATGTTTTCTGAGGGAAAAATATGGGACGAAGTAGTCAATAAGATACATAAAGTACTTGACACAGGAAACAATTTTGATTATAATAATTTGCTGGAGGTTTAAATTGGGGTCAAATTGACCCTGACTAAGAAAAAATGCTAGTAAATTTGAAGGTTACAGGAGGGTTTAAAACATGTACAGTGTGCACTGCCGACTGCAATGGCTTATTGATTAAACTGCTTATCATATGGGAATCAGTGGTAAGTCCTGTCACAGTGCTCTGGTTATCTTTGTCATGAAAACAAAATTGTCCCACTGTAGAAAGATCCCACTGTATGTGGTGGTGAAGTTCATGGGACAATGCAGTTTGGCTTGGTGTCTAATATGTCAAACGGTAACAACAATTTACACTATAAACCATGACCCTTTAGCCCATGAAATTTTTAGGCAATCTTCAATACCTCCAGCTGGTAATGATCCATGGAGGGTCATGTTATCTCTTTTTTCTATTTATCCACATGATAGGTAATAGATTGGATCGACCCACATGTCAGAGTAATAAACGCATGACAGGACCCTGTTTAGTATCTTCATTTATCCTCAGTTAATGCCTGTAAAGACATTTTTGAGGGATGGAGGAATGATGTTACTGTCTCAGATATAGGCCTATCGCCAAAAATAGAGAAAATATGTCAGAGCCTACATTCCCCATAAGCAGGGAGAAGGTCTTTCACCACCATATGGCTGCAGTTGTAGCCGACAGATGTAACAAAACACATTAATTTTGCACAACACTACAGATGCTTATAAAACTAAAAGTCAAGGCATCATTATTTTTCTCTGTGGAGTTCAAAGCTAAAGATCAGAGGTGCATACATAGCTAGTATTCAACCTGTGTAAGAAGTATTAGCATATTAATGGATATCATCATTAGTAGTAGTATTACTAATTAATAATTAGGGGTGGGAATCACCAGAGGCCCCATGATACGATATTATCACAATACTTCAGTCATGATAAGACAGTGTTGAGATTTAAATATTTTGCAATATACTGAGTACTGCAATAACATGTATTGGAATACAATTCATTACCTTCTTTAAAACTGCAAATTATGTCCTCAAGGGAAAAACTTAGTCAACATCTGTTTTATATAATACGATAATTAAGTTTTCATTCTGTTCATCTCACTTCAGTCATTTTTATTGCAGCAAAATGTCAACGCTGTCATAAAAACCTGGTTGTCATTAATGTTGCACCAATTACACCTATACAATATCGATACTTAGCCTCTGTGTATCGATACAATATCACTACACAAAATATTGCGATACTATGCAGTCTTGATTTTTTTTCCTGATCCCATCATACACAGCCAGTATTCAACCTACACTACTCACAAAAAGTTAGGGATATTCGGCTTTCGGGTGAAATTTCAGGATGAACCTAAAATGCATTATAACCTTTACAGGTGAACTTAATGTGACCTTCTGTAAACTTTTGAATGCACATGTCCAACTGTTCAATGTTTCAGTACTTTTTGCACAAGTTGCTGTTCTCTAACAAGGAGTTTAACGGCAAAATTCACATCAGGTGTTTGATGCTCCAGCTCATCGAGGTCGTATCATTAGGGAACGGCTGCTGGAGACTGGGGTACCTCAAATGGAGTGGCCTGCACTTTCTCAGACCTGCATCCCATAGAAAACCTATGGGATCAGCTGAGTCGCCGTGTAGAGGCTCGGAGCTCTGTACCCCAGAACCTCAATGTCCTGAGGGCCGCCCTTCAAGAAGAGTGGGATGCCATGCCTTAGCAGACAATAAGTCGACTTGTGAACAGCATGAGACGTCGTTGTCAAGCTGTAATTGATGCTCAAGGGCACATGACAAGTTATTGACACTGACATTTTTTGTTGTGGTATATCCACCACTGTTGTTGGCTTTTGTTTCAAGAAATTGTTTGAGATGAGGAAATCACCAGTGTATGCTTCTACTTAAATGCCCTACTTTCATGATATAATATCACTGTAGCGTGAACATTTTATATTTTCCATAAATTTCACCCAAAAGCCAAATATCCCTAACTTTTTGTGAGTAGTGTATATATATATATATTAAAAAAAGTACTGGCATATTAGTTATTATTACTATTATTATCATTATTATTATTATTAGTGGTGGTGGTAGTAGTAGTAGCAGTGGTAGTAAAAGTGTTACTACTTGAAGCAAAAGTGGCCAGAGATTAGGCTGATGTGTATTAAGAAGCAGGGTAAAATATTAACTAGGCTCCTACCAGGCAACTGAAAAAATCAACTTTCCCATGGCAAATAAAGCGTTGTTGTTTATTTAAAAACTAAACAAACAAACAAACAAACACGTTTTATCCCATAGTTCTATTCAGAAAATGTATCCCATCATATTCATGACCATTCACAGTCTATGGGGTTGTGGGACAGGAGCTTAAATTAGACATTTGTGACAGGTGATCTGACCTGCCCACTTCCTCCTCAAGTGACCGAAATCTGCAGCCCTGTATCAGCCCAATTATCAAGGAGATTCGGGTTAATACTTTGACGACACGGGGCGGAAAACAGTTTGGACCGTGATCGCCGCCGAGCTGGAAGTCGCACAGTGCGGGGCAGCCGGAGCGAGTCACCTCGGATCACCCAGCGGCGGCAGCGGCCTCCATTTTAACTTCGAGACCGAGCCATACCTCACGTGTCCTAGGCTGTCTCTCTCACATGACCCGAGTGTTTGTTCCCGTGATCAGCACTTCCATCTCCGTCTGTGACACCGAATATCACTTTTTATTCTGACCCTGATGGATATGCTCGAACAGAGTCTGGACACCGCAAGGTAACTGAGTGGCGGCCAAAATGGCTAACAGAACCGGGCTACCAGGCTACATGCTATCTTGCGAGCTAGCTAACGACGCTAACCTAGGCCTGACCTAAAAAAAAAAAAAAGGAAAAAAAAAAAACTGTTGTCAAAACGAATTCAGTCTTAAAGCTGCAAACAATTGAGCCAGACAATCTTTCTTCGCAATGGACGTGGTTGTTGCCTTGAACATTTATGTGCAAAAAACAGAAACATGGACGAAATATCTGACAATATAGCTAGCTTGGCTATTCAACATAAACAACTCTTATTAGCCACAAACTGTTACAGGTAACTTTAGGGCAGCGGCAGTGTTGACATTGTGGGTTTGTGGCTTTTGTTTGACTGGTTTCTTTGAAAAGATACCCATCATTTAAAAAGCTAATGTGGCAGAGCACACTAATTGTTTTTTTTTTTTTTTTATAGCATTAACTTGCAGTTAGATTGAGGAAAGCAGCAGGTTGCGTGATTCTTGGAGCTGAGTTGCCTGTATTTCTGTGTTTTCAGCCAAGAAAAGCAAGAAGAGGAGATTGTTCAAATATCCGAAGGTAAGTTAAGGATTTCCTGACCTAGCAGTGACAGACCGCCTGTGACACTTGCACAGCAGTGATGCAGATATATTGTGTTATTACAAACTGCTCAGGGCTAAGTGGCATCATGCTGCAGCTGACATGATGTCTACTGCAGCTGAACTGAGGACTTGGTAGCAGTCTGCTTTGTTTTTCTTCCCTTCCAATCTCGCAACTTCTTTTTTTTTCTTCTCTTTTTCCCTGGAGACGGAACAGGAGGAGAAGAGCCAACAGCTGTTACAATAGCCAGTGTTCAGCAGGCTTCAGCATTTGGTGACCATAACATACAATATCAGTTCCGCACTGAAGGTGGGCAGGTAAGTAACCAATAAACAGAGTTTAAAAAAAAAAAAAAAAATTCTCACCTTACAGCATATGGAAATACATATTTTTCTATGTATAGATTTTGTTTGTGCTTAGAAAACAAGACATCAGAATTTCTTTATTTCCCGGTAGAACAAATGTCTTGGGGGTATTTGTGTAGAGACATAAGAGTAGCAATTAACAGAGCTGCACAGTACATACAGTTTTCATGTATAGTGCATTATCACTCTGAGACCTAGGCAGTGTATCATTCTACAATAATGCCACGTTATAAACACTGTTGTTGATCCAGGTAATGCCAGGTTTGCTGCACTCTGTTAGTGTCTTAGGCTTAGCAGTGCCACCTAACAGCAAGAAGGGCCAGGGATTAGTTCCTGACTCCAGCTGTTGCTGTGTGTGGTGTGCATTTTCTCCCCATGTTTATGTGAATTTCAGTGTTTGTCTCCAGTTTTCTGCCAGATTCTAAAGACATGGTTAATTTGAGACTGAATTGCACATATGCATCAGTGTGACTTTTTTTGCTTGCTGGAATAGACTGCAGCCTCCTGTGACCCTGAAAAGAAATACGTTAGTAGAAGAAAGGAGTGATTCAAAAGCCACACAAAATGAAAAATCACAAAACAATACCACAAAACTGTCTTTTAATTTTACGAGAGCGGTCAGTGATGTGCAATGGGATCACGATGCAAAAAGATTAACTGGAAAAGATAAGTCGACTTTCACATTTTGTCCTCGTTTGGATGATTTACACTTGAGGGAATTAATAGTTTGTTGATGATCTGTGTGGATCATTTGGCATGACATGCACTGGTGTGAGTGATCATGTGATTCCACTCTGGTTTAGGATTGGCATGCGGCTGGTGTCACATGTCAGTCAGGAGGGGAGTCACATGATTAGGGGGTACAAATACTGATTCTTTGGAACAAACAAGCTGATTTTCCAGACTTTTTTTTTTTTTTTTTAAATTGAATCAGGCACATTCTGAAGCATAAGCATATTGTCTGCGATGGTGAGATCAGTGCAGCGCTTAGAGCAGGACTGTCAAGTCAGATACTAGGCTCGGCTGAGCTGGAGCAGTAGATATGATAAACAAATCTTCAAGTGAGGTAAGGTTTTGTTTTGTACATGAGACACCTGCCTTGTGGGCAGTGTTGAAAATTGTATAAAATAGCACTCTCTCTTGCTCTCTGTTTCTTTCTTTCCGCCTGTGTGCGTCTGTCCACCCCTCAGGTGACGTACCGTGTTGTCCAGGTGACGGACCAGCAGCTGGAGGGAAGAGATGATGGGGGAGGAGCAGTGAGCGTTGTCTCTACAGCTGCCTTCACTGGGGCTCCTCAGGCAGTGGCTCAGGTACCAGAAACCCCAACACATGGTCATGTTGTTTTTTATTTGGTTTATTAGTAATAGCTGTTTTTTTTTTCACACTTAGACACTTTTTCTCAGCTGCAAGTTTATGTAATTTCCCTGTTTTTTTCCCTAATGTTTACTGGCTCATAGCACAAGATCTGCATAGGCTTGATCGGGTCATTTATCTATATTAATGGCTCGATGACTTCTTCATGTGCTGCGATTTCTGGGTTTCAAAACTCAACTTTCAGCTGATACTCTGTTTTGGAACATCAACTACTTAGGGCCTCTTAAGGTTGTGTGTTTGATTAATTTTGTACTTAAATAGAAATGACAAATCTGTCTTTCTGACTCAAAATTTGCTGTAGTGTCATATTTTGTCTAGAAAGTGACATCATAGGTGAAACCCTCGCTGCCCCTCATCATATCTAGCTGGGAGTGTGTGTGGATGTGGGTGCAGCACCCAGTGCGATAGAGACACAGGTGTGCTGTTACCTACTGTGACTGCTCTAGTGCTACTTGTGGAGGCTCTATTCTCTTTCTTTTTCTCACAGGCTGTGATCCAAAACCCTTTCAGTAATGGAGGAAGCCCAGCGGGAGAGGCAGTGGGTGGGGAGACACGCTTCGCTTACTTCCCTGCCACCGCGGTGAGCGACGGGACTGTGTCTGTGCAGGCCACCACAGACCCCACACTCTCACAGGCAGGGGGTGAGTCAGTTCTCACACTAACTTGGGCTGAAGCTTATCACAGTGCTAGAGGGCTAATTTAGCCATACTACTTAGTGACAAAGAAAACCACAGAGTTGTACCAGACAGAGAGAACAGCTATCTATCTGTAATGAGACAGAAAAATAAACCATCATACCCTCTCCACAGGTTGGAGTGTGTGAATGAAACCAGAGTTGTACAATATTGATTTTACATCATATTACTGTTTTTCGGAGAATGTTTTGATGGAAACATGAAGTTTTATTCTGATTTAGATGCTATACTAATGATTTGCTCAGTTTGAGTATAATGAGGTTTTCTGCTATGCAGCTTGATTCCTAGACAGCATGTTTTCCACACTATTGGAATACCTTTCTCAGTAATATGTCTGTAACATTTTTTCCCTGTGAGAAGAACATGCATCGTGTAATAATTCAGAAATTGCAGTGTTAGGGTTACGGTTAGGTTATCCAAAACTAAGTTTTTTGATGTGGTTCACTTTATGTCACATGTCCTCCTGCCCTGTGCTTTTGGGGTTGTTTGCAATGTGGCATCACTAAAACTAGTAGTGGTTTTCTGACTGAAATTTAGAAGAAGTTTGGTCAGAACTTCATTGGCTGAGGGCTGCTGTCCTGCGCCTGCTTGTCCAGGAGGGTCACGGCTTAGTGAATCTGGAGAGCAGAATGTCAGCCTTTTAGCTCTAGACAACTCAGAAACTATTATACAGAACCAGCATTTGTTGGGGAGAACGAGTTTCCTGGTGCCTGCTGATCCATGAATGTGTGGAGATTTTAGTGCCTGGACAGTGGATTGGGGAAGAGCCTCTATTCTGTAACCCAGTGTCTTCCCTTGGTGCTTTCTGTCACCTTAAGTCAGTG
Organism: Myripristis murdjan; assembly: GCF_902150065.1. Taxonomy (NCBI): domain Eukaryota; kingdom Metazoa; phylum Chordata; class Actinopteri; order Holocentriformes; family Holocentridae; genus Myripristis; species Myripristis murdjan. The sequence continues at coordinate 25,347,086 of NC_043995.1, read as the reverse complement.
CCTCATGGGAGGTTGTATTACTGAGCTGGCACATCTACTGTCTCCTGTCATGAGGAGGTTGGAAATCCCCAAAGAGCTTTGCAAGCAGACTAACTTGACCTTGTTGATTCTGCTGTAAGAGTTCATCAAAGAAGTGCTGGGTTTCCTGCTGAATGCCATAAGGGGCTGTTTGGTGGTACCAGACAAGTGGAAGATCACTGAATTGCTCAGCTGAGGACATCTGCTGAAACTGGGGGCTGTCAGGAGTAAGGGTGGCTGCTGTCTATCTCTTCTTCAAGCATGGTGCAGTTTGGGCAAGGAGGGCTTAAGACCCGCATTGCAGTGTGTGTTGGAGCCAGGATACACCAAGTCAACGTCAAATAACTAGTGCTGACCGAAGCCAATGGTCAGATCACTTTGTGTCGCATCATGGCATCTGTTTAAAGTTGTCCATGAACACACTAGGGCTGTTGTGAATACCCTGTCCTGGGCTTCAAAGCTTTGGCACAGTCATTCGAATTTATTTGAGCTGGGGGCGCGAGGGTTGTCTTATATGTTTATGTAGCTGTCCATCGGCTGTGGTACTTTATATGCGTGCCGTGGTGTCTTTCAGAGCACAATAAACTTGTCACCTGTCCAGCATGGTGCTGCAGGTGCACACAGCTCAGCTATACTCAGCTATTACTAACAACGCTAGGTGCTAGCTGCCGTTCAGGCCAGCAAAAGGGATTTGTCGTGGGTTGTTTTCAGACTACAAGCTCCTGTGTTACACTGTAAATACATGCAGCACCCCGCACAGCACGGCACAGAAAGCAGCCACAGCAGGGTGCTCTCTGCCGGTCACACAGCTGACACGCAGTGTTAGCTAACACACACACGCTTACCTTCACTGCACATAACTGTCAGCTTCACCGTGTCTGCAGAAACACTGAAACTCTTTTCTCCTTTCTGACAATATGTCTTGGCCACCTCTCCCTGTCTTTGTGCAGTATTATCTGCTGTGTGAATCTCCTCCATCAACTTGGTCTCCAACACATAGCTCTCATCTTAGTTTTGCAGGTAGATGAAATGAGATGTGGGGTTATAAATGAGTAATATGTGTACATATACAGATATTGGAATACTGACTTTGCCGTTCGAATACAACGGCAAGGAACGAAACATCAAAGCATTTGGGTCAGCCCTAGAACACGCTGCGCAGACTACAGCTGACTGCTAACACGCTTGCACACACTGGGCCTGTATGGGAGGAAATAACTCTGTACCAGGAGGAAACAGTAGTTTCACAAAAGCAAACTGGAAGCCTTGGGATTGATAAATAAAGATAAAGCAACAAACTAGCATTAGTCTATCATTTTCACACCACTCGGAATCTGTTCAATCATTTTCTTCCGCTGAGCCGCTGATGCTGACTGACAGTGCAGACACATACGGGGGTTTGAGACGCAACTTAAAAACTGCCATGACAGCACTTCCCACCCACTGACACCTGACTCTCTCATGACCGCCAGGTGACCTTAACAAGTTGCACATGACCTGACCGACCCACATGTGACATCCTGGTGTGAACGAGCCTCAAGGGTTTAATTGCATGAGACGCCCCCACTTGTCATTAGAGCTGAGGACGCTTCCTTGATGAGTGACGAAATCTCTTCAAGACAAACATGAAGTCCAGTTGCCTGTGACTTGATGCTTTTTGATTTCTTGTCCAATCACATTTTCCACCCTCGTTGTTCACCTTGAATCTTTTTGCTATGTAGATATTGTTTGACTTGTGATTGCCTTTTATTGTAATCACCCTTGAGGTTGTTTATTCTCTTCATTGTTCTTTTCTATTGTTGTCTGATGAATGGCATCTGGACCAAAATGTCACAGTAAAAAGGGTCCTATTGTTTCCATGTTGAGAGAGTGTTGCACTTTCCTGTTCTGTTGTGCATTTTTATATTTAAGGTATCACCTCTATTCTTGTTGCTGGATCATGGATCTCCCTCTCACTGAAATGTGTGTTTGGAAAGGCCAAATTGGCCATTTGGCTGACCCACAGGATTTTGGATTTTATGTTTTTTTTAGTCCGACAGACCCCATAGCAGTGCCGAAAATGATGTTTTTTGCATGCCGTCGAATGCATTCCATGTATTCTTCTGTAAAAAAATTATATTGCCTCCTTTATGATGTTTTAGAGGCTGCAAAATGTAATATTTATGTTGGGAGAAAAGGATCTGCTTGTTTGTATCTTGATGTTGATACCTTTGAGGGCTGCCAGCATTGTAAACAAAGCAATAAAATGTTGTTTTGCTGTTCTCTGTGTGGGAGTGGATGGTGTGGTTGGTTTTTTAAGAGGGGTTTTAGTTAGAGCTGTCTTTTGTTGTGAGACGTTTCATCAGAGAACATCACAAGCATTCCCTGCCAGGTCTGTTTCCTTTCCGTGCTCACCAGTTATTGACAACTCCTCTCATCTTCATAGGTCAGTTTTACGTGATGATGACCCCGCCTGATGTCATTCAAACAGGCACGCCACGAACCATAGCCCCACGCACACAGCCCTACCCCACGTGAGTATCAGCCCTATTAGTTACCTACACTCACTTTGCAATATTAGGCACAGCTACTTCTGAGAACAAAGTAAATGTCAAAATGCAAAATCATTATTGTGATGCCCTGTGTCAGTGCCACTGGAAATAAGCACTTTGGTCATTTAACCAGACAGTCAGCTGTTAGTTAGCCCTGTTGAATTTTGGAAGAGCTTTTACTGTAAAAGTGTGGGAAATTGCTGTTTACATTCTGATTGATTTATACAGCATGAAATGCTACTGTAGTTTTCTAATATGGTCCAGGCTGCATTTCTGCCCATAGAGTTTCTGTAATCTCTCCTGAACTTGCTGAAGGGTGATGTTTTATCAGGGATCTTAATTCCAGCACATGCCTCCTCTGTTATGTTGTTCTCTCAAACTCACAACATGGCTCATAATGATTGTGCATCAAAGGGGTTTGTCTCAGACTTTCTCCAACTGTTAGTCACATGCTGGTGATTGCTGTTATTAAGACAATCAGCAGGCTCACCTGAGCAAAACAAACTGACTTATAGCTATTTTCATTGTATACTGTCGTCACCAGCTGAGTTCTGGCTTATTAGCAAGACTATAACAAGATAAAAAAAAAAAAAAAAAAGATGACAGCATGCTTGAGCTCAGATACAGAGTATGCTTGTGTACCTGAAACACATTGGCACATGAGGCATAAGGCTGAGAGATGCAAGGTCCTTGAATGGCAAATTATTTTTTGAACACATGACCAATCTCAAATTGAATCAGCATTGAGCCAAAAGTGAATATTTCTTCCGTTTTGCACCATGCTCATGCTTAACCCTTAACCCGTGAAACAGACTTTTAGCTTGTGCTCTCACACAGAGGGACAGCAGCTGCTCAGTGCTTTACTCAAGATTACTTTTGCACAACACATTCAAACCAGTTGTTGATGGAGACACAGTAGCTATTGTAGGGGGTCAATCCCGTGACCTTTCAGTTGTGGGACGGTCTTTTTAACCTTTATACCATCCTGCTCACTGCAACATACGATGTGACGCAGCCCAGTGATAATTTTATTTTTTAGAGGTGTCATGTCAGCTCTCCTCATCAAATTGCTGTCTGAAACCGACTTTGCTCCTCATTACCTCCTCATTACGATATGGTTAGTTTAACAAAGACGCAGACAGTAGACACTCAGCATTAATTGGCCCTGTCTTTCATTCATTATTTGTCAGTTCAGGTATATCGATAAACAACAATGCTGCTGACTTCTTCCCTGTCTGTGTTTATGACTACAGTCAGAGAACTTGAGATTTCTCAGAGCTCTAGTCTGTTTTGTTGTGGGCATCATTATGGGGAGTTCTGTATTCATAATTTTGGCAGCAGATCTGCTCTTCTTGATGGTGCTTGATGTTCACAGCATACAACAGACTGCTTAACAGGCAGGAGTAAAGAACAAGCTTTGTAGCAAGACAGCGTATGCATTGATGTGTTGACATAGGAAGTATAATGTTTTTTTCTTCTGTCAGCATGCCTATCCACAGTGTTTGTTTCTATTTATTTCCTCTCATATGAATTATGTATGATTTTTTGACTCAAGATTCAGCATTACAGTGAAGTGTAAACTAATTAACTATGACATTATTATTGATATGTGAGTAAAATGAATGAAAACTCCCAACCTTACCTGCCCTACCATTTGCAGAGATGAAAATGAGGTGCTGCAACATGAAGGTTTAAACTGGTGAGGACAATTTCCACATTCCCCCACTCTCCCTCACAGCAAATGAACTAATCAAATTAGATCACAAGAAGAGAGAAGAAGCACACAAACTTATGCCCTCCTCTCCCCTCCCACAACTCCCTGCTGATTCCTCCTGCTCTTGATGTGTGAGACACAGATGTAACATTTCTCCAGTGTTGACCCCGATCTATTGTTGTTAGTTGTGCTTGTGGCAAAGTTATTTTTCCATTAGGACTTAGAAATTAGGTCATTGTTCTCCATCTGGAAACAGATGGCCCTCTCCACACTTTTATTTTAGTATGAGTTTCAAAGTGTGCTTTGTCTTAGTTGTTCGAATGTGAGTTTTGTTCTTTAATTTAGCCTAGTTTGGAATAAGTAAGAAGTAAAAGAATTTGGACATCATTCAGGCAGTCCCCTTTGACATAATCTCATGAAAGTTACATTTTTTGTCAGAAGAATATTCAAACAGTTTAATCAGTGAAGACAGCAGTTTCTCCATTATTTCATTTATCCGTAACATATAGCAATTATTTGCACATAAAGATATTTTTAATCAATCATCCTTCACATTGATCCAAGTGGACATCATATCATCCATTGAGAGATTCTGCCAAGCACAAGATGCAGTCCCTTGTACCTAAAAGCACGTCGATTATTTTGCACAACATAGATAAATTTGACTGACATTGTCTCCAGGCCCTGAATGATGTAATAGCTTAAAAATAGTCAGCAGTGTGTGAGGAGACAGCTCCTTCAATTGTAAAGTCCTGCTTGCAACATCTGACAGCAAACATCCGCCTTGCTGAAATGTCTTTGAGCAGGATACCCGTTCCCTGCCACCTACTGGAGTGCTGTGCTGCAGCTGACCCTCTGCTCGCATCTGCCTATAGAGTCAGGAATGCAAAAATAGGATTTAACTTTTGAGAATCAATAGAGTGCCAAAAAAACAAATTGTCTTCTGCATCTATTTTTCAACTAGTATAGGGTGTTTCAGTAGTGCTGTTGCACTCTGGTAATTTTCTCATGGATTTCCTTGGTTACAATATCTCTCGGGAGCCCTCAGATGAGGTGCGTCTCCATGAGATGTGAAAGGGGGAAAAACTCTCCCCTAGGCCTGTAAATTTAGTTATTCATACAGTCATCCACTCTGCCTAAAAGTACTGTAGGGCAGAATCCATTATACAGCTGAAATCCCATTAAGATGCGTTGAGATACAAGAGAAACTGCAGTTTGGCGTGGCTATCTCAAAGGAAGATATCAGCAGTCTGGTTATGTTGATGGGTCACAAATTCAGCACCACAGAATAAAGGTGTTGGAAGGTGATAGACAAATCCATGTGAATGACCTTGCGTGACATTAACTTACTTTGTTCAGTGTACAAAGAAGTAATATACTTTGATTTTTTTTTTTTTTTTTTAATGCAAGAAAGACATCAGTGATGCACACTGTACATTTGCCTTCCAGATGTTTTGATAGGAAATATACATTTCTTATTTATTTGTTTTTAAGATAAAATAATTTCACTGCACTGTCCCTATTCTTTCACCACAGACTGTATTCCACATTAACTGGAGGAAATGGTACAGTATTAATTGCACATTTTATTAATGACACAAAAGCATGATTGGGATGTAGCATACGTATTACTACGTACCGGTGTGCCACTGGCCTGTTCGTGCCATGATGTGTGGTTGGATGAGTCTCCATATCACGTTTCAGGGACTTAATTAACAGAATACCTAAGGGAAGGCACAGAAACAAGAGACAGTTGTGTCATTAGCCGTCTGCCCAAACTCCAATAGACAGCAGCTGGTGTTCTACAGCAGCATAATAAAACAGAAGGCTCCCTCCGGGCCACACCTGGGAAGAGGACAGCCTATAAGAATAAGAAGTTTGATGGTCCAGACAGTCTCAGTATTCTAGTCACAGCACCTCAGCTCCAGGGCATGGGGTCATGTCATGACTGCATATGTTGCCCTGTATGATTACATATCGGCATGGCCACCAAAGGCACCATGCAGCCTCAGAGGCCCTTGTTCAGCAGCATACTGGGGGCTGGATAGGGCTGTGAGTACAAAAAGGGGTCAATTTAAAGATAACAGTGAAGAACAAGTTTTAATTGGCAAAGGATTAACTGAATGCGGCGCTTTGGATTTGTGTCTGATTGTACGGTACTGAGAGATGGGAGGTATTGTTGTGTATGAGAAGAATTAAATTTTCTGTCTTTCCACAGGAAAATGGATGGACCCCGAACACCAAGAGATGAGAGGAGGAGAGCGCAACATAATGAAGGTGGGCAGTTACTCGTGATTGTGGCTTTGCGTACCATCAGAGACAACACGACACAATGCAGCGTGCCTAAATGTAGGGTTTACTGTAACAAGGAAATCAGAGCTCTATCCAGTTGTTCCATTAGGAACAGATAACTTTTTTTTGGACTGGCCACTAGGTAGTGCTCTTGAGCTGTCAAACTGAGTCGCAGATTGGTACCCGCAGTCGCTGAAACAAAATGGTCCAAGAATGAACCTTATTCTCAGGATGTGTCAGCCCCCACATCTACAGGAAACACTGTTTAGTATATTGGCTGTGACCTGTTTCTATTTTATACCTTCCCAACAGTTGAGAGGCGGCGAAGGGATAAGATCAACAACTGGATTGTCACCCTCTCCAAGATTATCCCAGACTGCAACATGGACAGCACTAAAACGGGAGCGGTAAAGCAGTGTTTTACTTTGTGTCTTGCTGCTTGTGAAGACTCATCTGTTTAAAGAGTCAGCTTTCATCTGTGTGGCTATTCTGTCTCTGTCCATGTAGAGCAAAGGGGGTATCCTGTCCAAGGCTTGCGACTACATCCGTGAACTGAGGCAGAGCAACCAGCGGTTGCAGGAGAGTCTGAAGGAGGTGGAGAGGATACAAGTGGACAACGAGCTGTGCAGACAGCAGGTACCCAATCAAGTGCATGAAATCCAATTTCCTTTCAAGCCAGCAGATAAGGCATCATAAGGACATTGCAGGACTCCAGTAAGGGGTTAAGAAAGCTATGAATGATAATTGAAGTCTTGCTTTGAGGTGGGTTGGTGTAGCGCGTAAATAAACTGAGATGTAATAAGGCAGCCACACTAGGCTGCATATGTGGCTGTGAAGATTGCTCTTGCATTGAATAGATTAGTTTGCTTCAGAGCATACTGCAACACTCTTTCTCTACAGTCCCAGCAGCATGAAATCCATCCAGCCCCCTATGTATCCTCATTTCTCAAAAACAAACCCTCCTGAGATTTCAACCTGTATAGCTTATCATCACAGCCTGACAAAGAGGATCAAAGAGTTTGCACTCATACAATGAGAAGTGTTACCTGAAATCAGTGCTTTGAGAGACCGAAGGAACAATATACACTGGGGTTGTGTGAAGACTAACAGCATACTAATGCGCTGAAAGTATTGTGAAACCTTGCAGCTCAGAGGCTGCCACATGTCTTCGTTCCCCATTGAATCCCAGGCCCGCGAGGCACTCAGCAATATATCCTTATTCTGACACTCAAATCTCAATATCCTCTCCTCAGTCCCACAGTAGAGAGGCAGTGAATTTGGGATTCACCCAAGGGAAATGTAGCGAAGATGACATACCTCAAGACTTGATAATCCAGTTGGTGGTGGGCAGGAGTGTCTTTGAAAAGGCCTGTACACAGAACTCTTTAATCCCAGAGATTGCATAGCTCTGTGTGGACTTCAGAAGCATCTAGCGCTCCCAGTCTTCAAACAGAAAAGTTTGGTCTGGAAACCTGAAGCTAAATTTAGCTTTCACTGGGATGATGATGTTGATAATGAGGATTTTGTGTTCTTTATTCTCAAGATTGAAGAGCTGAAGAATGAGAATGCCTTGCTCCGAGCGCAACTCCAGCAGCACGGCATCGAGATGGTCGGAGAGACACCGCCGCAGTGAGCCGGAGGGGAAAAGAACAGTGAGGAGCACCACCACTCAGACACACAAACGAATGCGGAAAAGAAGGCAAGACGACGGCAGAAAAATCGACTTGTAAAGAATCACTTTATTCTTAGCGAATGCATCCTTCCATGGGCTCCCAGGTTACGAACCCTCAGCAGCCAATTTTGGCTGCACTTGACTGTTCCAGTCCTATTGAGATAGCCACCTGTTACAACTCAGTAGAAATGTGCTCCAAGAAAACGTGACCACTCACCACCACCAGAGTGCTTTATAAGCACCAGGAGAGAGACCCTCCGTTGAACTCCTCGCTCGTTTCATATTTATGTAGCCTCGCACATGGACTATGATGTTGACCATTTGTCATTTGATTTTGTTCCCTGTCAGTGTATTTTTTTCCCCATTAATAATCTTTGACTTAGTTTATGCTTTTATTCTGGTGTCTGTGTTTTTTGAGTTCTGTATTAATATTTTGTTGTTTTTAGCTGTTTTAATTTATTAGTCTGCTCGCTGACAGAAGCCTTGATGGAGACCAGTTACACTGAACCTCATGCGCCCTGGAGAAATGGATTACAGCATAAGTGAAAATCTCCATATTATGCAAAAAACATTGTGATTCTGCAGTCAGAAGTAATGTCTAGGCTTTACCCAGGTGACTCAGATAGCTCAGCTATTGTTCTGACCGACAAAGGAGCTGTGCTTTTCTGAAAAGGACAGCTCATGGTGCTAGGCTGATGTGTGTGGAGATATGACTTCCCACATGTTAATACAGATGTTACCGAATGTTAGAGCAGTTTGTCTCCGTGAGTAAACAACGGATTAATGGTAGTCAATAACTCATTAACTCCGTGTTGGCCTTTTGTCATTATTATTACCATTAAGTGTGTGCAGCTTGTAAGAATGTGTTCTTCTAGGATTGTGAGGCATTTGATTGATCAGAGAGAAAAACCGATAACTCAAGGAAATATGATTGTTGAAATATTAGTAAGTGCAAGCTGAAATGTACAAATGATGGAACGTGTGGAAGACTGACATGCCCAGTCCTCTGGGTTGTGGACTTGACAGGAGCGCAGTGCAAATTCCAAATTTTGCCAAACTAAATATAGGTACTGCGGGCTTTATTTACATCTTTGTTCATGTGTGATTTGCCAGTGTCTCAATATGTGTAAGAATAATCCCCACATGTTTCATTTCGAGCTGTTTGCTCTATTTTGGTATTGCAACACTTCAAATGGAGCTCAACGCACAAGGGGGGAGAGCACCCTGGAGAGTAGTACTGAAAGACTTTCTGCTCACTATGGAAAAAGAGAACAGAGAAATTCTGTGTTGCACTTCTTAGGCGAGCAGAACTCGCTCTCCTTGGTTTAAAAAAAGGAAAAGTTGCAGAGTTGGAAACTTGAAAATGATCTCACATATTTCTCCACCCACTCAGGCGAACAATAACTAGGCTGTAATTGGTTGTACTAACCGAAAAAGCAAATATTAACAATGTTGATGATGATGTGTATGAATATACATGATGTATTTTTCTTCTTCTGCTTTGGGCAATGTGAGTGAAATTGGAAGAGAGATATCAAGCTTTAGAGTCACTTATTAGAGTACGATTGCGTTTCCCTGTACCAACAGCTCAGGATCCAGCAAAGCAAAACCAACACTCAGACCCCTGGCAAAATCATGCAGACTATCACATTTTAATATCTCAGACTGTAAGTTAACGCCTCGTGCTTTGGAAGTGCTGTTCTGCTCCTATTGCTAGATTAAAATCTGATATGGATAGTGCAAGTGTCTGATGTATCAAAAGAAGATCCTAGCCAAAGTTGAATGATAGATGTTTTGCAGTATAATTTTATACACCTTCGTGAGAGGAGAGCAGAGAATGTGAATGTGAAGACATGAATAATGCTTTGGAAGACAATGGTGTTCACAAATGGAAGGTCATTCATGGCTGTGTTTTTCCCCCCCCTTCGCATTTCTTTTCGTTTTTTTTTTTTTTTTTTTTTGGAAATCGCAAAAGAAAGAAAACTTAAAAGCATCATTTTCTCTCTGTAGCAGCCTCACTGTTCTCAGGTTAGATTGTAAGACATCTTTTCTAAGTAAAATGGTGAAAAAATAAAATTTCACTGGCTAATAACCTTGATGGGCTGTGTTGCTACTCATTTTCTCTCCCTATGACATCTTCAGTAATCGATTAAGTTTTGTTCAAAATATTAATCAATTAACGCACTTGTAAAACTTAAATGAATGAATGAATGGCTGGTTGTGTGAGTCTGGGTAAAAAAAAATAAATAAAAAATACACCTGTGCTCTGAAGGCATTCAAGCATCACTTTGACAGGAAGCTACCACAGTTGGGGTAATCTTTCAACCGCAGGCTAGAATACTTCCAATCTACTTCCACTCAGTGTTAGTATTTAAAATTCTTAAAATAACTCTTAAAACGCCTCATCATCTATCAGTATTCATTAAGCCTGACACCATGTGTTAAATTTGCTCCGGTTTGGTCTCGCCTCTGCTCCCTCCCACCCTCCACCCCCTCCAGTGTCTCTTGTCTTGACAGACAGCCCCACTCAAACACAGAGCGAGGCAGGCAGGCAGGCGTCTGTGTGTCCCTGGCTCTGTTTGAAGTGGCTGATCTCTGATCCCACGTACCTCTCTGATTGGGACATGCTCTCTCTGTCTGTCTCTGTCTCTTTCACCCAATACCTGTAAAGCCTCTTTGAAGAGAACCATGCAGGGCTGCGATGTTTTGAAAAGGAAATCTAAAGCGACATAGGTGCGGGAGGGCTCTTCCCAAGCAGGAGCACTGTGACAATGCAACTCTCAGTCCTGATAATTGACTTAAAATTAATTGATGTTTGAACCACCGGCAAGTATCTTTGCTATAACCAATGAATTTGCACTGCTGCATTAATGATTTTGAATCAGCGCTGTATGTCTATGGTCAATTTTTTATTTTATTATTATTTTTTTTTTTTTCAAATTACAGTTTCCAGGCGTTATCTCTCTATTCCTGTCAGTTTGTCTGGAGGGTGGGGCAAAGCTACAAGCTGTAATTCATTTAGGTGAACAGGAAAATAGGTCCTTTTTTAATTATTGTGCATATTCACTTCTGCCAGTGTGCGTGATGACTGATTTTCATGATGGCTGGCTCGAGCTGAGGGCCAACACATGCTGCAAAGAAAACCAGGACTACACGTCTTGCATGCTTGTCTTACCTTTGTGCGGTGAGCTGTGTTTTTTTTTTCTTCTTCTTTCTTTTTCTTCTTTTTTTTTTTCTTCTCAGAAATGCACTGTCAGTAGCGGGTATTGTCCACTGCCTCTGCCTAATTCACAGCCCCTCTCTCTTGGAGGTTATTATTTGTCGAAAATGTCTGACAGAAAGAGCTTTGTTCCGTCTGACATACAATGCGGCTCATGCCTGTGTACCAGACTCACTCTCAGCTCTCTTGGGCCTACATTAATCACTACCCAGCACCATCATGTCTCCCTCACAAAAGTACCATAACAAAGGTGTGTATTCTGCCACAGTCAAGTAATGGGGGGGTAGGAATCTGCTCAGAATTCTGGTCAGAGCAGCTTTACTCTTGATCTCTACAGTGTTTAGATGGCCAGCGATCAAACGGACTCACAAATCCTACATTTTTATGTGTAAAAAGATGTAAATGTTGGGGTGTACGCAAATTTGTCACCCCTGCAAATAACAAGAAACAACACAGGCACACTGGGGAAAAAAAACAGTCTTAACAAGTCATTTAGTCTTTGTTAAAACAAATTAAAAGATCTGTCAGTAGAATATGATAATCCAATTTCTTCCCAACACTAATCAACTTGTTTCCAAAGGTTTCTTCTTGATAATCGTGGGCTGTATTCTGCCTTGTGTGCACACATTTAGTTTTTTGTTTGTTTTCTCTCTTTTTTCCCCATTCTTTCTTTCTTATTATTTTTCTCTGCTAAACGTGTTTTTGCCGTCGCAAGGCCTGGAAACTCCAAAATTAGCAGGGAGGTCGCAAATTCCACCCACTACTCAGGCACGTTAAATGACAGTCTTTGTCCTCAAGGTGGCGCTGTAATAATCAAGTTTACAATTTCACAATTAGCTTAAACGGCTTTGCCTAAAGTCAAAATTCTTTTCTGATTGTAGTCCTCTCATCTGCCTCTTTGCTCAAATGGTCCTCTGCTCTAAAAATGTCAAATTTTGGGACTCAGTTCTCTCAAAATCTCGTCACATCACAAACCGCTGCACTGATCATCCTAAAGCTTAGTCAGGATCATCTGTGGACTCTGCTGATCTTAAGTTATTACATAAATTTTATTCGGTCAGTCTGTTTTGATTCTAAAAGCCAATATTCTGTATTTCCAGAATAACTTTTCCAAAATTTGCCATAATTCATGAATGCGTTGAAATATTAACTTGAAATTTGAGACATGTTTTCACGAAGCTTGCATATAGTACTTCATCTCTAGGAGGCGCCACAAATGCAAAAAGTTTACATCTTGTAATTGGCTGCATGGATTTGTATGAAATGCAGTTTGAACGATCTAGAGTCATGACTCAGTCGGTAATGACTGATTAAAGTAGGCATGGCTTATTACAACAAATCTAAATGTCTAGACATTTCACATTCCAGGCTTAAAAAAAAAAAAAAAAAAGTACGTCCTTCAGAGCAGAAATTTCTCCAGCACGTCCACTGATGTGTGACAAAAGTTTGCCTCACTGCAGCCTATGATCAATTCAAGTCTGTCACTATATTTTTCAAAATATGCAAAATCCAATAACACCTGTGCCTCCACAAGTCTTCATTCAAATGCCACAAAAATTGATCCAGACATTTTTTAGATACTATAAATGGTGTTTCAAATGGTGTTCAGATATGTCAAATGATGAAACTTCACCAAAGTATTTGACAATACACCAGATATCAGTAGAGTGATGTGTGATTTTCAGAATTTTATCCCCACCAGTTAAATTATTGTGATTTATTTTTTATTGTGAAGTTTAAACAGACAAAAACACCCCAGCTTTGCACCTTTTCTAGAGGCCGAGGTCCAGACGTTTGAATTCCCAACAATGTGGCAGTTTACACGTGGCATATTTTCAAATTCTTCTGAAGGTCACGTAAGTTCATAGTCATAGTCATAGTCATATTTATTAACTCTTCACCACAATTGTGGTATGGAGTACAAACAACACAAAATAAATGATGAACAGTCATAATGAGTCATCACAGGTCGAAGTAAACAGAAAAAACAAGCCTGCACTCGATCATTTAAAGAGTGGCAAAACCTTATTCAAAAAAGCACCCAATTTACATATTGTTTGTAAATTATCAGTCTTCAGTAAAGCTATACATTTAAACATAGATGGGCGATTTAAAGACTGTCTCCCTATTGTGCTTGAAGCCCTTGAATACCCACTTGTGGCTGTATTCATATATATTCCCAGAAAAAAAATCTCTAAGCAAGTCAATCTGCACTGTAATAAAGTGAGATTATCTCATCCCACTGGCAGATTTACACACAAGATTTTAACCCTGTGACCCTGTGATACTGTGAGTCAAAATGACTTAGATGGGTATTTTTTTTTTTTTTTTTTTTTGCTGTGTAAGATGTTTTTGAAACCCAAATTTGTGAAATCCCACCTCACTCTTGCATAACATAAAGATGTAATGTATTTGCACTGTTCACTTTTAGCCTGAAACTTCCAGGGCAGTTATTGTAACATGCTTCCCTTTACGCTCAAAATGGGAAATTCCTCGCCATAAATCAGTGTCGCTCAAAGTGCAGCAACCCACTAACCTGCGGCTGCTCCATGCTGCCCCGAGTTTGGGAAGTCACATTGCAGTGGGACAGCGCAGCGCCAGTGAGGTGCAGTGCATGCTGGGAGGCCAGCGGTATATTCCATTCACGTTTATTTACCGAATGATGTGTTTGTGAAGTACCAGCCCTGGTGCTGACATGGCCCAGTTCTGAGGGAACACATAAACACTCAAGGCGACAATCTGACTGTGTCGCCCGAGGGGGGTGGGGGTGGAGGGGGTTCATGTGCCGGGTTTGGCAGCAGTCAAGCCGTCACGGTGGCCAGTGCTCCGCGTTACAGTTAATGTGTGGATCCCCTTGTGGTGCCACGGACGTAGGGTGATGATGAAACAGAGACAGACGGGGGCAATGCCCTTGACCGGGGAGGAGAGGTGGAGTGGCGCCTGTTGAGGTGAATCCGCCCGCCGTGCTGGTGCCGAGCTTTGTTTGGCCAGAAGATTCCCACTGATAGCCCCGGTGGCTGTGACAGACACGCATGCTTGGAAAACGGAGGCCTCACTGTTCAAACTTCTCTCTCTCTCTCTCTCTCTCCATCTCTGTTTCTCTCTCTCTCTCTCTTTAACTTATTTTCCTCTCTCTTTCATCTCTCACACTAGGCGCCGAACCTTTGCATATGCCATTTGCGTCTTGGTACAGTCATCCAAAGTCATATTTGTCTGGCAGATAGAACAGCTTAGTAACAGCTGAGTCATGCATACTGACTATACAGCAAACAGAGCGGTATGTGTTCAGCATGACTGGACATGATATACGACGTCAAGCGGCAGAGAGGGACCCCAAACCAACCTCTAAAGGACCCTTCTCTGTCTCTCTGTCACTCTCACTTTGTCTCTCTCTCTCTCAGACACATACACACACACACACACACACACACATAGACACAGACACACTGTACCACCTCCACTTCCACTAGTCCACTTTCACATTAAAAGCGAGTATATACCAACAAGTGTAGAGTCATGGTTCTATTTATTGACACTCGAGCTGCGGTCACACAGGCGACAGGCTGGGGGGAGTGGAGGGGGGGGGGTGGTTATGTTATCAGTGAACGAGACAGAGTGACGCAGGGGTGCCGCGACATGTTGTTGCCCTGCCTGAGTGCAGCAAAGGCAATCTAGAAAAATGGGAATTAAAACAGCCCCGGATTTTATCAGTGGTTATGGTCCACGGTTTATCAGTTTATACTCTTTATTTTGTTGTCGCTGCTGTTTTGCTCCTTCAGTCCCGCCGTTATTGATTTTTGTATTTATGCCTGGCCTGGTGCTGTTTTGACAAATTTTCACCAAGTCTGACAGGTTAATTAATATTAATCAGGGCAGTTCCTCAAGATTTTAGAGTAAAATATTCTGTCTGTGCATTTGCTATATGGCCAACTGTGTAATTATAATAGTAATTATTACTGTCATTACCATTAGGACATTGCTGTTATTACCATGTCCTGCTTTTTTTTTTTTTTTTTTTAATATTCATTGTACAAATACTGTATATGACACATTTCCATCAACAGTGGGTGGTATTCCAATGCGCAGTATCATAAGAACCTGCTGATACTGTCTGACTGATGGACAAGTATACACAGACTCTGCTGTCATTTTGCATGTTAATGTAGGTTAGACACTTCATTATATAACAGTGTGACAAATGCAAATCACAGAGAACTGTCTAACAGCCCAAAAAAAAAAAAAAAAAAAAAAAAAAAAAAAAGTGTGATATAGTCTTAGAACTGTACTGCTTCTCATGGACATGAAACCACCTTGAGAAATGAGCCTCCTTCCTGGTTAGACACAATAAGCCACATCAGATTAAATTATATTCTTCTATGACTAATGACTAATACATACTGAAACACCCTGGCTCCCACTATATATATATATATATATATATATATATATATATATATATATATATTATCAGGGCTACTGTTCTGCCACTCTCAAAGGGATTTAATTTGGTTCAACTGCAGGTTCCCGTGTATTATGCAAAAAAAAAAAAAAAAAAGAAAAAAGAAAAAGAAAAAAAAAGAAAAAAAAAGAAAAGAGTGTGTTGAGAGTAAGGGGCTAATTATTCCATTTGAGAGGTTGTAATTACATCCGTTAGACTGAGCAATGGATACTCCAGCATGGTGCCCCCTCCTCAGTGAAGGATTTCCCCGGCCAAAGAAAGTGCAGCTCAGTCAGCCATGCAATAACTTGCCCCCATGCAGTCTTGGATGTTGCTGTGGGAATATCCTGAATTCCTTACTGTTTTTTTTTTTTTTTTTTTTTTTTCCTTTCAGTGAAAAGAGTCATACCGGATACCATTTTTGTGATAAATCTCTAAAAATGCTTCCTGGAGAATTAGCACGTCAATACAGAATATATATTGCTTCAATATACTGTAAAATGCATGCGGTTATAGTCTGCGGCAGCAACTTGTTCATGTGTGGAATTGTGTGTTCCTTCGCCGGAAAATAATTTAATTTAAAAGTTCATGGTTGGTTTGATATTGTGGAACAGACACTGATATTGTGCAACAGCCACACACCACAATCCAAAATAGATTAGAGAATTTCCCGTATTAAAGGGGAGAAATGGGAAGGTGAAACTTCCCCGCTGGAGTTAGGTAATAGTTGAATGGGCTGGGCCTCGCTGAGTGATGAGGCAACAGTGGCCAAAGTGTGTATAAATACCAGCACACTCCACATGCTCCAGCAGAAGACAGGGGGAGGACTCAGAAGACCTGACAAGAGTCACCCAAAGATCTGAAGGCACCCGTTCGCACAGACAATCACGATCCATCACTGGAGCTGAAGAATCGGTTGAAGATATTGTGGCGCTCTTCGGCGGTGTGACACCCATGAGAGAGAAGACGACCAACTCTGATCTTCAAGGGATTTAATAACTAAACCGTTTAAACAGCAAAAATGAAGGCATTCAGCATTGCAGTTGCAGTGACACTCGTGCTCGCCTTTATTTGCATTCTGGAGAGCTCTGCTGTCCCATTCACTGGGGTAAGAATTTGACTTAAACTCACTTCATTTGCTTATTAGCCATAAATGTTTTGTCAGGATGCTACGATGTGGCTCCTAAATGTGCATAATTCATTAACAGGTGCAAGAGCTGGAGGAGGCAGGGAGCAATGACACTCCAGTTGCGGCGCATCAAGAGATGTCAATGGAATCGTGGATGGTATGTTCAATTGACTGAATGAATTAAGCCAATTACCATGAGCAAATTAAAATCTAAGTGGATGTGTTTTCCCTGCGGAGAACCCTGCTCTCTCCACAGAAGGAGAGGATGAACAGAGTGTGTGATAATGCTGGAGACGAACACCTAGCTTATGTCTCTCCTCTCCCATACAGATGCCAGATCACATCAGGCAGAAGCGTCAGAGCCACCTCTCGTTGTGCCGCTGGTGCTGCAACTGCTGCCGGGGCAACAGGGGCTGCGGTTTCTGCTGCAAGTTCTGAGGATTCCCGCAACAAACGGCTTCTTATTAATTTATTATGCTTTTTTTTGTTTCACGCCGAGAACCAACCCTTTCTTGACCTCTCTCTCTCCAGTGCACAGCCTGTATTATAGCCTTGCACATTGTTTTGTATCATCTTTTTTTATGATTTCGAACAAAGAAATTGTGATAAATTTAAATAATGACTGCCGTTTTGTATTTGTTTTGTAAGTTTGTAATAGTTTAAAGTTTTTTTGTAACTCAATATGGAAATTTAGTTTGAAAAATCCTCCAGATGTGACTGTTTCTTCATCTGAATCTGATGTGTCAAGTTAACACTTGGTGTCAAATAAATACTGACCGCTGGAAACAGTTGTAGTGATGCCTGCTTTTTACGTATTTCAAATAACACAGATGTCATGGCATATTTTCCATACTCATTTGTGGGTGTGACAAGCAATTTTGTCACAATGATGATGATTTATGGCTGCACAGTTTTCAGGATATTATTGAATTTGTTGGCACTGTAGCTAAAATACACTCCGCTAAATGACATGCACACATCGTCCACAGCTTGCTCATTTTACACCTGCAAATACCACATTATTACTGTATAGTAGAGTATCACTAGTACCACAGTAAGTAACACCATTGCTATAACTTATACCTTGTTATAAGTCATAACAAACTGTAATTAATCATTTAAAGGCACTGAAATGCAGCAGGCACAATGTGCAAAGGAGTTACTCTATTAACAATTAAAGCAATCATCTGCCTTCTTCTCAAATAAATAAATGTCTGTTTTGCCGCTCTCTATCACTGACTGATATAGCGTAATGCTTCATCCGTCCTGGAGCCACTTTGTGAAAGCTTTGACATTTACTGTTCGTACCACAACAACAAAACAACAAGAGGCCTCCGATCAACAGGAAGTGATGTGTTTTACATTCCCTCCAGCGGCGCTTTGTGTGGACTGAGTGGATCGAGCTGCAAAATTCACCACAGCTGGGCAGAAACAGAAAAATACCACATAGAGAAGCTCAAATTTAATTAGCAGATCATTTAGGGAAAAGAAGAAAGAAGTTACCAGTTACCGCTTTCTACTGACCAGCAACACTTGAGATGATAATTTTTTGTTAAGAGCCAGTTATAAGATCTGTTGCAGTTCACAATGCATTATATACTTGATCTATAGGCAAGTGGGCAAATTTTATATTTTCATACAGTACCCAGTTCTCTACAGGAAACTCCACTGAAAATGGGAGGAGATATTTTGATGTATATTATGTGTATTAATGAATTTATATTAAATGTATATTAATTGTTTTGGATAGTAAAAAAAAATCCCTGGGCACACAATTATTTGCCCAAAATGAGAGGTCCGGGATATTATGGGTTTACCCCAACCATTGCTGCCATTGGTCTGGGCTGTAAACACAATAACTCAAATGCCTTTTTTATCTGAGTTTTTCAAATTTGCTCTGCACATTCGTGAATTCCTCAACTAATTCATATCATAGTGTGGCGTGCTATCAGGTGCCATGATGTTTCGTGGAATACCAAAAGAAGGAAGGGCCTTCAGTGCGAAATGTCGTTATCACTGTCGATCCATTTGTAACGTCCTCAGTGGCAGCGTGAATATCATCCTCTGCTGTCACGATCTCAGCCACTGCGGCACAGCTTGAAGCATCACCAACTTAGTCCCACCCGCAAAGGTGCTGATTGGCATGGCTGGTTTCCCAGCCAAGGAAATTGCCACTCACAAGGGCAACAGCAGAGGCCAGAATTGAAAAAATATCAAAAAACATCAAATAGTGATTCAAGTGGGTTTGATTTGAACTATGTCAAATCAGGGTGACATCTGTGTTAGCACTTTGTGATATACTCCTAATGTTATTAGTAAGACAGACCGACAGTTTTATTTAGCATAAAGGCACAACAGCGTGACCTCCAGTTTCAATCAAATTTAGGGAAAACACAGTAGGCCACACAGAAAACAATGTGAGATATTATGTAGGAAAATTTTATCCAAATTTAATGCAAACTTGACAAATATGTTTGCGCCACAACAGATGGGACACCTGTCAAATGTTGATGTGATGCAGATCTCTCACGCCGTGCAAAGCTTCATCTACTCTTAGCAGAGGCCCTTCAAGTATTAACAGTAACATGTGCAACCACAGGCTAATAGATACAGCTGTAAAATGCTAACACAGCTAACACTATTTACTGTTAGACTGAGCTGAAACATTTGGTTGCTGACATTAGCAATTTTTGGTAGACAGTGGTCATAGTACAGTAAGCAAAAGGCAAAAGAGGATGTGCAAAAAGGATGAAAGAAATATAGTCAGACAGATAGAAATATGATAGATGACCATTTCCTCAGTACTTCTTAAAATGTATCATCATGTTTGTTTACTATGTGCAAGAGTGATGCTGCAGTCAGACCACATGGATGCAGACCAATTTTTGCAATTTTCTGCCAAATTTCCAGCATCATACCCAAATATACAGTACATGAATCATGATTAAAATAAATAAATAAATAAATAAATAAATAAATAAATAAAAAAAAACACTTGGCATTTGATCACTGATTTCATCGTCAATTACTATGGCAACGACCAAAGCTTTGAAGCATTCGGGTGAACCCTGCTACCAACTCTCCTTATTAAATTTCTGGCAAAGTACAGAAAACACTCAAAACATGAAATGTTTTCTATTTTGGTATAGTTCAAACCCAGCACTCCACACTGATACTACAAGGTCGCTTTCAGCGCCTACTGTGTTCAGTCGAACCCTGGAGCGCACCAAATATTCAAACCTGGTGGTCTTGTTTCAGTTCAAAGCAAAACTCTTCAAAACTCTGGAGAGGCTGATTTGAGCGAGGAAGGTAACCTCACCAAACTTTGTCAACTGTGGGCTGAGAAAGGGATTTAAAATCTGCTGCAGACGGTGGGTTCCCTGGTGATGCAATTATGAAATCACAACTCTGCTGTTGTACCTCCAGCCTTCAGCTTCGGAGCCGGGATCCGACTGCAGCGTGACAGACCGGGATCGCCATCCAACAAAAAATATAACAGTTCATCAAACGACTTGTTAATACACAAATGCAAATGGGCTGTTATGTAGGAAAGTAGCCTACATTTACCATTTACCTACATTTGCTGCCTTCAAGAGCTATTATATCCCTAAAAAGACATTGTCAGGGATATTATGAATTCATCTCGACCACCTCCATGATCTGGTGCCACCATCAGACCAAATTCAAGTTGTTTCGACAATATTATGTTACTGTAGATTAAAAGGTCTTTCTGCTTTGCTTTAAGCAGTAAGAGGCAAGTTCTGAATGAGCTCAGTCCAAGTCCAAGTTCGACAAATAAAAACAGCCAGACTGCTTGTTTGAGTCGGGATTTAAACCTTTAATATGGCCGAGACTGTCTAATGCTAGAGAGGAGAAAAGAGTCATCACAAGAAAATCAACATCGTTGAGGGCAAATTCAACTTCAATAAGAATTTTTAACGACACAACAAGAATGAATGCCATGGGCACAACAGGCACAATCATCCCTGTGTGTTGTCTCATCCTTGATAGCTTAGTGATTCCACTCCAGGCAAGTTTGTTTATTGGATTCCATTCAAATTAAAGTTACCTCATTGAGCGTGATAATGCGTGTGTTGCATTTTAGGTGCAGGAGGAAGGGTTGAACAGGCCATTTGGAGATAACATTTGCTACACTGGTGAGTGTTTTTTGCCAATCAATCATGGCTATTCAACAATTTTTGAATTTCGCCATAGCATGGGGTATTTCTATAACTTACAAATGCCTTCCTAAACTGCAAATTCAAAGGCAGTCTTTGATGTAACCTCAAATGAAAAAAAGTGATGAAAATGAGAGAGGAAAAAGTGATAATCATCCTTGAGAAAGCTGTTTGTTTACAGTGATTGCCGGCCATTGGCCACTGTGACTGCAGCATCTTTGACACAGGGGACAGGCTTTGATGTAGTAAAAAGCTAAATACTTTGATGGCAGGGTCTGTGGGATAAAACGGCCACACACACACACGCACGCACACACACACACACACACACACACACACATACACACACATGCCCTCTCTTTCCCTCAAACACAGACAATGATAGCATTTCAGTCATATGGCGTAGTTAGTGTCTAGAAAAATATTTTCTTTTCCTTTTCAGACGGACGTGGTACCTACTGTCAATGAAGATTCAGAGTGAATCAAAAGACCTTGGTCTGCTTCAAAGCATCTTTTACTCAGCTGCGCAGCTGCTACATTTTTTAGAATTAAATTCAGCCCTATTTTCCACTCGCGATATTGCCGAGCATATCAATAAGATAACGATTTGTCATTATTATGGATCTGTGCAGTGCAATTCTCAGCCTTTGGGTAGAGCTAGACTCCACTGAGTGTGTGTTTGTGTGTGTGTGTGTGTGTGTGTGTGTGTGTGTGTGTGTGTGTGTGTGTGTGTATTGGAGGAATCCCATGATGACCTGAGGGCTCTCTAGGCCTGGTGTGATTTAACAAGACAGGGATGGGAATAGACATGGTTGCTCTCTCTCTCTCTCTCTCTCTCTCTCTCTCTCTCTCTCTCCCTCCCTTTCTCCTCTCTTCCATTGATCCCAGGCATGCTCACAGGCCAGGAAAAGAACATGTTAATCGACAGCTCAGCTACCGAGAAACAACCTTCCACATTCCCAAGCTTTAGGGAACATTTAGAAGCCAGATACCACAATTGACCAGCAGCCATCATTGAGATTCCACCATGCTCACAAAAAAAAGGAGAGGATCTCCTTCCTGCTGCTGCCCATATCACTCCTCCTCACACCTTGTATAATACATCACACCGTACGATTTGCATTTAGATCGCCCCCTTCTCTTGCATTGCATATTGTGTGCTGGAATCCCAGTCGATACTGCGGTGGGCTCCTAAGGAGAATGGATGGAGATGGTAATGAAGGCGAACCACCAACACAAACACGCCGCCCGGCCGTTCCTCCACCCGGCGCCGTGCAGCACCTGCAGTCGTTAGTTTTAATTAGCAGAAGGGAGTGATAGGAGCTCCTCTCCCCTCCCACCTATCCTCTCTGGCGGAGTGCAGCAGAATACTGATGCTCCTCCACACCGCCAATGTTTTTTTCATTTCTATTGTGTGTTTTGTTTCTCTGTCTCTTTTCTTTTTTTTTTCTTTTTTTTTTTTACTCTTTGGGTCTTAAACAGCAGTTTTAACAATTCCAACAATTACATAATCCTACGTTGACTCAGCAGACTTGGCATGTTTAGGTGGACGAATGAATAGCCCGGTCAACATAATGATAAGCTCATTTAGACTGACTGTAAGTAATAGTCTGTGATATTTTCATATAAATGTCCGTTTTGCCACTTTCTCTCGGCCAACAAATTAAACAATAGTGATTTAACCCATATTCTTTTCATGAAAGCTTTCTCGTTTGCTGTTTTGAAACTCACTGAATCAAGGAGATCCTTAATAGGAATACTCTGCCAGTGCACAGGAAGTGATGCAGCAACAGCTTTTTATTTGGAATGAAAAGAAAAAGAACTGGGTGTTTAGTTTGAGCAGAGATACTCATCGTGACCCAGCAGACAAAGAAAAGAACGCCACCCATAAACTCTCAAACTTAAGCAACAAAAAATATGAGGAAAAAGACTCCACACACTGTTTGATTGACAAATTATGTGCAGAAACACACAATGATGAGCACTTAGCACCAATGCTGTTGACGAAAAAAAACAAAAACAAAACAAAAACAAAAAACAAAACAAGAATCATGCAAATGATTGCTTTAACGAGTTGTTAATTGGATGTGTGCCTTGGTATGCTATATGTTTGGAAATGTGTTGAGTTGTCACGGAGGCTCATGCTGAACAGCATGTGTGTCATTTTTTGTCTCTCACACAGGATCTAGTGTAACAGCTGATGCAATAATTAGGGTGCCTGTGTGTGCAAATCAGCGTGGGTTGGCTTTAGGACAGGTGACAGAGGATGTCACTGGGTGAAGTGGGAGCTTCTGACTGATATTTTGTGTTGTTTTTTTATAAACTGTGGGCCTGTAAAGCCATTTGAGGCTGGAACTTGAACTTTGTTGAATCAGACTCGTGATTGCTCCAGGAGGTTCAACAGTAAATTCTGGTTTCCATAAACCTCCCGCTTCCTCGCCTTCACTCAACACTGCCGAGACCCTCAGTAACCTGCACAACCCTGAGTCTCCACCCACACATAGAAATACTCTGAGCCTGCAACATCTCAGCGAATAAGCCTAGTTAACTGTAGTGGAGGAAAGCAAGTGCACTGTCCTTTAAATTCAAGCGTAAACGTTAGATTAGCTACTAGGCACTGATAATGCACTGTGATATTTGAGAAAACAGTATTGAAAATCTCCTGTTTGTCTAATATTACAGTTCCTATGACGGCTCCTCCATGCGTTTATCTATTTCATTCTTATTCAAAGCTGTATTTGGAGAGTTTGCCTCCTGATAGAATCGCTCCGCTCTGCTCTACACCGCCCCACCCTCTCTTTCTGTCGCTCACTGAGGCGCATTCCATGATTTACATTACCTATCAAGCCTTCCAGTCCCTTGCCATCAAATACTCAACACAGCCCCGCAGCCAACCGGAATGGCTTAGGCTCTGCTTCATCCTCGCAATGCCTGTATGCCAAACTGAGAGGGTCGTCTGCAGAGGGTTTGATGGGGTTTCTGAGAAATAGGTCCAGTGTTTTGGAAACCTGCAACACTCTAGTGGTCCCATTGGTATGTAAAGTCCTATCTTGGCTCAGACGAGTGGAACTTTTTTCATTTTCCAAGGCTTCTTGAGTCCTAGCCAAACTGTGGAAATGTATACAGTGTACAAGTGCACTGCAAAACTATTGTATGCTTCTGCTTTCAGTCGGCATTGGAATGTGAGGCAACTTGTGTGGGTGAAGTAATGCATTTGAGGTGAAGCATAGTGATTGGACTGGCTTTTGATGCAGGTTGCCTGAGCACACCAAATACACCCCGAGGCAATATCCTCCCTTGGCTTATGACCACATAAGCGCAGCTTTTCTCCATGCACACATCTGCAGACCACTGCACAGTCGTGCACATACACACAAGCACATGCACACACACACAAAAATCAGCCAGCCTTGAAAAATACTGCTTTTTAAAACCTGTAGAAAACGGTGTCCCCTTAGATGCAATATTGCACATAGCCATGTGTTGAATCCGCATAAATCATGTCAACGTTACTCAGACTTATATTACCCTTGGGAGAGCTGTGTGTTTGAGTGCTGCGTGGTACCCCCTGGTCCACGCTGATTATATCAAACAATATGCAGCACGACTGGAATACGTAAGGAGAGTGGGCGCATCTCCCCCCGTGGTTGAACTATGCATGAAGCCGCTTTATCTCCGGGCTCAGTTTAATATGGCAGACTTCGGAGGAGCCACCCTGGGGTGGATAGATAGGGCTTGTCATTGTTTTACTGGCTCACACTCCACTATGCAGCCGTATAGGCTCCCCAGTGTGCCTCTAGTCAATGTAACCGTGCTGCAAAAGCAGAGAGCGTGGATTTGTCATTCTCGTGTACACACACATACACATGTTCCGTCGCTTAACGATGAATGTGCACTGAGACTCCAAAGTGGAAGTAGGTGTCACTTAGTGTGTCGTTGCAAATACGTATCTGATTCAGACCACTGTGAAAGACTGAAAAAAAAAAGATAATGAAGTTCTTTTATATGCTGTACCTGAAAGAGACTCGGTGTCAAAAGGTGCGTGTTAATCCTCAGTTGTAAAAGACTTCAGAATCACACCAGTCACAAAGAAGCATATTGAAAAACTATGAGTGCATGTCCAGATTTGAGTAGTCAAATTAGTCCTGGATTTATGTAACAAACTAATACATGGGATATATTGCGCAGAGCTCATGCACCAGTGCATTCTCGTGTAATAGTATAATGTCATAGATGACTTGCTTAATCTTTTCTTACTCTCCCCAAATCTCTCTCTCCCTCTCTCTCTCCCTCCCCAACCTTCATCCACATCCATCACAGTGAATGGCCGGTGGCCTGAAACAAGCCTACCCGCACATAATGGATGGTTCCGATTAGCTGCCTGGGTGTATATACTAGACACAGGCATGGCAAGTTGAGCGCTGTGAGGCTGGTGATTTGTAAGGTCACATGCAGTGCTACGGTGGGGACTGATATTAGCATGCTGTTGTGAGTCCTAGGGGAGCTGTGTTTCCTGCTGACACCATCACATTTGTAGGCAAATGTGCGCACATGTATCGCACCCACATCTCTGCTGCGGCAGCTCTTGCACAAATAACTTCCACATGGACTTAAAAATGAGCTTTGGGTTGTGCCATCCATCGATCCAACACCCCTCAACGCCCCTCTTCCCCTCCCTCTTTGTTGGCAAGGTCCTTTTTCAACACACCCCACCCCTTCTTCTGCAGCTTGGTTCCTTGTTATGTAAAGCGCTTTATGCTATTTTCATTTGGTGGAAGAAGAATTTAATTTCGGTTCAATTTGGATTCAGCCAAGAAAGTTTGGATAAGTATTAAAGAGAGAAGAACAAAACACGATGGTAAGGTTCTTTCAATAAGACGCTAAAGCAGAATAAAGGAATTTTCTTTTATCTGAAAAATAGGTCAGTAAACAAGAAGATACATGAATATATTTTAGTAAATAGCACATGTGCTGACTTGTGGCCAGCTAAATATCTGCGTAACGCATCTCTCTTGGTGCAGACTCTCCAAGGATGCTCCAGACCAAAGCATAATGGGAGAAGGGGAAGCTTCATTGCAAGCTACTGCTGCAGGAGAATCATCCCTAATTAAGAAAGCCCTTCAATGGTTTCTCTGCTCCACTGTGCTCTCATATGCATACACCTCCCAAATTCCTTACATCCTCTTATGTAATTCTCTACTGATTTCCTAGGAGAAGGCCTTAGCGGTTTTGTCTAAGCACCTCTTGAAAGCAACATGTTAATGACAATATCATAGCACATTAACAGTCATTATTTGTTTTTGCATTTTGCCTTGGAGGGATTTCAAGGAAGGTGATCCTGTTTGTTCCCTCAACAACTACAGAGGCCTAATCCCAGCTTGTATGCGCGCGTGTGCATGTGCTGACTCAGCACTTTCATGACAATTTGAAGGATCGATAAACTTGTTAGAATAACTACCGTGTCATTCTGCCCTCGGAGCCCAGTCCCAGGGGAGAACGTCCCCCTCAAAAACCCATCACACAAGACCCGGACGGGGCGGAGACATCCAAGAGGTCCTTCTCCTCTCCTGTGGGTAGCAAACGGGTAAAGACACTGTCTTGAGGAGGAGTTATTTATTAAATAGACATACACATCTTCTCCTTCTCGTGCTGATTCAGCTCTCCAGTGGCACCCCAGAGCATAAATCAGCAAACCCGGGCCTCATTTCCCAAAACCTCCATCCATCTATCCCTGCTCGTCGCCCTGCATGGTGGTGCAGGATGGCTCTGTCATCTGTTGCCGCCTCTGCCCCGCCCCCTCTCCATTCCCCACCAAGGCAATTGCGTAGCAACAGCTGAGCGGCTACTGTGCCGCACAGCTGGTGGGAGCGGGGGGCCCCTCTCGGTCCTCACACGTGACTTCCCCTTGAAAAACATTCCGTCTGTGTTCGTCGCTGCATGACAGGCTAAATGGAGAGGAACAGAGTTTTGGGAACAGGAGCACAGATACACCCAGCTGTGCCCCTAGTCAGAGGAACTGTGCCAACCCTGGCTCTAGTTAGTCTGCCCTGTTAATCCACTGCCATCTCACCTATTCTCCAAGCGCCCATCCACCATAGCTCACTTCTCTTCCTGGACGGCTCCTCTTCCAGCCAATCACAGGCTTTACTGAAGCCATCAAGACCGCGACTGGAAGACTGACCAAATTCTATGAGGAAATAGCTGAAACTGCCACGGTCGGGAAGTCTTTTCATTTTCTCAGTTTCCCTGGAACGGTTTATGGTAAGATAAGGTCCCTGAGGAGAACTTGTATAAAACCCTCTTCTTGCTCCTCCTGTTTTATGCTCTCCATTATTCTACAAGGGCTGATAAAGTATTGACTGCTTGGCTTGTAAACCGTTATGACCTTTAGCTTTTTTTTAATAGGGCTTGTAGACTATAATAGCAGGACAAAGGTAAACAAAGCTACTGACAATTTAGCAGTGACTGTTTACTTTTGGTTTACTCTAGAGTGCAGTCATAAAATATGCATAAGCAACCTTTAACACCAAATAATTTCATACATTATGAATATCTTTAATTAGAATACTGAGAATATAATCAATTACAGAACAGCAGTTATTAATTACACCTTTTAATATTTTTTTAAGTAGCTTTGCCATCTTGAAAATTCTGAAAAACAGCAGGCAGCATGGGAGCACAATAAATGGATTCGTATCCATGCAACTAGTTCTTTTTGAAATATCATTCATCAATGAATCATAAAGAAGAGTATTATGACTCTGAGCCTCTTTATTCTGTCGCATCCTTGGTACTTGGGGTATTTTTATAGAGCACTTCATTTCTCAAATGTAATATCTCTTTCTTCTCCGCCTTCTGAGCCTCCCTTAAAACATAAATCCACTCCAAACTGGCGTGCTCCGCAGTCCGCAACGATTCCGCCGTCTCGCAGATTAAGGCAGAGTGATCCAAACAACTTGGCAACACTCTTCCTGACACTGCACTGATTTGCAAACTGATTACCATGTAAGAGGAAAAAAAAAAATACATGCAGCACCGGATGTTAAGAAGTGTCATTTTTATACCGAAAAAAAAAAACAAAAAAAAAACACATAACAGAGCAGAGGAAAAAGGAGAGCTTGGCAGAAAAGAAAGGGAAGGTAGAGCAGGATAGAAGGAGGAGGGAGAGAAAGGAGAGGACAGAGGGAGAGAGGAGGCTACAAAAGCACTGATTGGGATGGTATATGAGTCACCAGATGGCGAAAATGGGGAGTGACAGAGGAAGACCAGGGTCAGCTCTTGTTACGCAGCTTAAAACGAGAGGGAGTGAGACATGGAGGATGGAAAGGGGCAAAAAAAAAAAAAATGGACTGTGTAAGAAATATAAAAACTGCAACAATAACGCAGTGTAACTTTTTGTATGTGTTGTGTGAAGGGAAGCCAGGCTCCATAAACAAGGACCGAGAAGAAGTACACTGGGGTGAGAGAAGGTCAGATGCATACAGAGGCATCAGCGGCAGAGGAGCAACACACTGCCAAAAATAAATGTCATGGAAAAGACTCTGAGCCCATGCTGCTGTGGGGCAGTGGAACATGTGTGTGTTGTTTGTTTGTTTGTTTGTGTGTGTGTGCAGCTATAAGCCTGCAGCCGGCCTCTCTGTATGGGGCCGGGCCATGGTCCAGGGAGCTCAGGTAATTTGACGGATCGCGCCACTCACGCTGGCGATGCTCTCAGCCCTCCCTTGCGAGGGATTGTTTCCCCGAGCTTGTTTGGCCAGGCTGGCATGCCAACATAAGATGAATAGTGCCTCTCTCTCCCGGCCTGTCTGTCTCTGATCTGTCCTCTCTGCTCCAAGGTCAGCCAGCCGCAGAGTTGTGGAGAATGGGAATGTAGGGACGGGAGGGCTGGATGGCTGGCTGGCTAAGGCAGAGGGGAGAGAGGTGGAAGGGAGCAAGATCAGAGGTGGGAGGAGAGTGTGAATGTGTTTGTGTGAGAGGGAGAGAGAGAGCAAGAGAGAGAGAAGACAGATGTCAAGGAGTCTACAAGCAAGGTACATGACTCGGGTCTGAGCAGGGTCTGTGTGCTCCCTCTGTGTGCGCTGTGGGGTGTGTGTGTGTGTGTGTGTGTGAGCATGTGTGTGTGTTCCCTGGAATAAAAAAAAAAAAAGAAATGCAAGAGATGCATCACATGCCATCAGCATGCTGCTGGGATTGCGCCTGCCAAATTCCAGTGTACTTGGCACACTTGCAGTTAAGTGTGTTGGTTTCGCGTCAGCTTCCACAGCCGTATTAAAGGCAGCCGGCGCCAACTTCCTCCTCTAACCTATCGTTCATGTTGGTGCAAAACTCATTATCGACTTGAGTCTTGGATTAAAGGAAAAAAATCTACCTTTACACACTTCCGCACGGTGCCTGAAGGACACGCTGTGCAGTAGAAGGTTATAAAAGAGTAGGCACACCGGTTTTCGAAGTCAGTATCCACAGTTATGTCGTCATTTGCATGTTTCGAAACTCACTTTTCAACAATTTCTAGAGATTTGTGGTTTGGCATTGACTCCTGGACTATATATTGTAATTCAATCACAGTCTCAAATGGTAATTTTTATCTTAACATTTTTTTGGTTGCCATGCCAACACAATCGTGATTTGGAGACTGCACATCCCTACACAACTCTCAGCATTGCAGACTGCTGCTCTTCAACCCCGCCGGCGTAACTTAAAATGTGAGTGCATGGTATCTGATTGTCTGGGTGGCTCACAGGGATCTGTATTTTGTGGAATAGGATGATAAACAGGATTACAAATATTAAGACAGTACATTTTCAAAACACTGAAATATTTAACTCTGATTTCCCTTAAATGCCCTTTTAAGAAGCTTAAGAGAAAGAGTTATAGGAAACATTTTTTTCTCCCACAATCTCCGACAATGGTGCACATTCCGTATCTGCTGGTTGCAACGCTTCATTGAAGCTACATCATGCTTATACTGAGGGAAATTTTCAAGCCCACAATGGCATGGTTTTACGGCTGCACCATTACACCCAATAGAAAATATGTAGTTGTCTTGCGTATCATTTTATACACATTTCCCTGTAATTCAGCTAGACATATTTGGTATCTTTGAAAACCTTGGGATCTCTGCTAGAATTTAAAATCAAGTTCTGAGGGTCTGGGCTCAGCTCAGACAGCTCAGCCACGCAGCATGCATTTGTATTGGTGAGTCCACCAATGGGACCGGCAGGGTTTAAGATATTCCAGGAGACAGTCCAGATTTATTCTCATGTCACACTGGCTAATCCAGGAACGATTCCATCCTTAAAAAAACATATTTTGAGTCATGTTAGACTGTATCTGAATCCCAGAGGATATTTTCTCATTGGGCATCCAAAACCAGCTAACCAGCAATGACATACCCACTTTCCCAGTATTGACAATGTACCTTGTATTTCTGCGCTGATTTGATGGCCAGTGGTGTATTTTGCTTATTTGTGAGGAGAACTTGCTGAATGTAGCTGTGTCGCATCGAGAGCAACCAGAATAGAGTTTGACAGCAGAATTTTATTCTTTCAACTGTCTCACAGATCAGCGCCATTTATCATCAGGTATTGGTGCGATTTATAGAGCAAGGCCTTCTTTAGAGCTGTGACTTTGCATTGAACAATCATGATGGGAAAAGTGTATCAGTTTTTCCATTGACAGCAGCCTCAGTAGACCAGAATACAATGCAACCAGTGTGACCAGAAGACAATGTTTTTTAGCACGGGCATGCCTCACGTTGCTAGGTGATGATTTCTATCTTACTCCTATTGATGACTGTCTGGACGTACACAGCATCATGTGACTTCACTTTCTTTCAACCAGAATTCCTCACAAGGTCAAAGTAATCTTATTTATCTCACTAGGGGAATTTTGTTTTTGCTGTTGCTATTGGCACCGCACTCTCTACCAAGACATACGACTCATATGAAAGAAGCAAAATCTCTCTCCATCTCTGAGGACCATCAAAATTCATTCTGGGAAATGTAGGAATTCACTAAGTGAGTCACAAAACACAAATATCTAACAGGATAAAGGTGCTTGATGAATAGATTTTCCATTTAAGGAGTTTGGGTGAGCGTTAAGGTTTAGTATGTAGCATTGAGACTTAAAGAAAAGGCAAAGGAATTACTGTTGTGGATGAAAGTTCCTCTTAGATATGAAAGTACAAGGGTGTGTGTGTGTGTATGCATCCTATCAAGGCCCTGGATTTGTCTGTGTTTGTGTTTTTGGGGAGTGTGCACTTGTGTGCATGCATTTGTGTATATAGTATAAATGCCACTAGTTCATCTCTTTGCGGATGAGGCTGAGTAAGTATAGCTCAGAAAAATCAATTTTATGGCCCATAAGGGTAACATAAAACCACGCTTTTTTTTTTTTTTTTTTGTATTTCAAGATGTGTTGGCTAAGCTTATCCTTAAGGCTGCAAATCATGCAGCAGTTTTTCCACCAAATATTGCATTGGCAATAGAAATTCCAATACATGTGGACGCAGCTCTTTTTACACTGCATAATTTATTTTACAGCTTGCTGCTACTTAGGAAATGCTTAAATTAAAATGTGATTTGCTCTGAAATGATACTCTATTTGTGTAGGCTAAGGAATCTGTACAGCACTTGAATTTGTTTACTTGTTCCGGAAGCTGTGCAAAAGACATCACTCTCGGAGAAAAAAAAAAAGCAGCCTCAAGTGATATGAATATTGCAGTGGTCAATAATGTGATTTTGATGTTTGTTTGTTTGTTTGTTTGTTTTTTTTCTTGATGTCTGCAGACTCACGTTAGGCTTGTACATTCCTCAACTGATTTCAACAGCCCTCAATTCAGCCCAGTCCCACTCACTCTTCCTCCTAATTCGCTCCCCTCCTTCCCTCCCCACCCGAACCCTTTTCCTCCCCCTCCCCCTCCATTCAATCTCTGCACTGTCAGTTTGTGGCTCTCGCCTCTCCTTCAGTCATTGATCACAGTGGCAATAGCGGTGTTTGCTGGTCTGGAAATGCGTGTCTCGGCGGGGAAGGGAAGGAGATCAAACACTTTAATTACTGCAGGCTTGTAGGTGGCACCGGCTACAGGCTGCAGTCATGTAACAAGGACAGGTAGAAGAGAAGCGCCCGGGCAAACACGGATGCATCAGAGCAAAAACCTCCTTAATCCAGACACACACACACACACACACACACACTGTCGCACTCATACACATGCATCGCGCTACATAATAAATACACTACGCTCCTCACACTTGTACACATACATCCTGTTGACATGAATGGGCCTTGAATGTGTGAACATATACAAGGTGGCAAAAAAAAAAAAAAAAAAAAAGAGAGAGATTCTCCAGCACATACTTAATGGAGGGGAAATCAGTCACTCATGCCAGGGTTATACATATGATAGCGGAGGGTGCATTCTTTCAACCGCAAGCGCACAGCCTGAAAGCATTAGCATACATAAACAATCGCATCAAATCAGAATGCACACGCATGATCCCGGAGACATCTTCATAAATAATGTCTCCTCTTAGCACACCTAATCTCCTAATGGCCACGGTGCACGAACTTCTGGTGTCAGATTAGATTACAAATATCCTCAGAAGTCTGGGGTTCAGTGACAAAAGGTGGCTAAAAATTTACTCTGATCTTCGTTTTTTTCATGTACAAATGTTCAATTGTCACACATTATTTCAAAAGAAGTAGGGAAATCCCATTCCTTTATCTCACAAATGACCAATGTTTTGATCTGGAAGTCACGGAAATGCTAACAAAATGCATTTCAGGACATTTTGGGCCTGGAGGATTTATCATTGTCCTCACAACCACACCAACAAAATGCGGTCAGCCACTCCATCACTACAGATGCAGGATCCTTCAGATACATATCTGAAAATTCATAGCCTGCATTGTCATTCAGCTTTTATTTCTCCACTCATTCATTTGTATGACCTGAGCTGGGTGAACCTGCAGATAGCTACATGGAAGGGAGGAAAAGGCTGACACAGACTAGCGCTGTGATTGATGCCCTGTCTCATCGTCCCGGCGCTGATTCAGAGCTGCAGGCATTGTGGGAACCAACTCTCTACTTGACTGTTTTTTATTTCTACCAGGTAGTACCTCCCTGTCACTCAGTGCCCAATCATGGCTGCACACAGTCTCAACCAGCCAATCAAACGTCATTTGCGGCGTGCGCCTGTCAGAGTTACACCAACAGGGTTTGATTCGGGGTCAAAGGGCGCTGGGAGGTCAACTAGGAGAGCCGGCTAGCCTCTGAGGGGCGAGAGGTCCGTCCAGAGTGACTGACAACATCGGGGAAAGTAGCGAATGAGAATGTGAGGGAATAAATGAGAGATTGTGAATGTTTGATAGAGGAGAGGACCAGGAAACAGCTAAATCATAAAAAGTCAATTATTTTAACATTAACAAAAACAGGGAAAGATAAGGTGTGAGCATTCTAATAAGGCTGGCGACACAATGCCTTTTGCTGGTGGGACTCTGTTATAATTGTTAAGGTCGCTTTGTTTGCGGGTTTCTGACTTAATGAGCAAATTATCTCCATATTGAATTTGAGTTTAGTCTGAGCGATGAAGTGTTCTCGTTTTTCCCTAGGTAAAAATTGAAGCAAGTGGGCAAAATGTAATCAAGGAGATGCAATCCCGGCTTACTGTTTGTGACCATAATTTATATTTTCATCGAGATCCTGTGCACGGGGCGCCTTCCCTCAAAGGGCACGATGAAATAGAAGAGATAATTAGAGAGATAAGTAAAATAATAAATGTAAAGAGATCATTGCACGGCTGGTGTTTCATCATCTCTGTCTTGTGCAGCATCGCTCTTTTATCTGTTTAAATGCACCGTTACGTCTTGTCCCACAGAGACTGCCAAAAACATATCAGCTCTGTGGTTGTTTGGTCTGGCTTGCACCGCAAAAATTGATTTTTTTTTTCATTAAAAGGTTAGGTCTTTGATATGGTGGATCAATTTTTCAGAAGTGTTTTTCTTTGATAAACAAGGGCCTTTTCCCCTCACCCGGAGAACACAGGCTTGGACCTAACCCAGCGCAGTTTGGAACGAGAGCAGTCAAAGAAATGATGGAGAAAATGAAGGGTGCAAACACACACACACACACTCACACTCAGAGAGAGAGAGAGAAGGATCCTGGAGAGGAACAGATGGAGATGGAGGCAGCAGCAATGAAGAGTAGAGAATAAATATTTATGTCCTGTAATGTTTCTGCATGACTGATTCTATATCATATTTGAATGCCGTACTACACCTCAACCATGAGAAATGTGTTGGCAATGAATTGCACACCGCACCAATAAAGCACATTGGGGGATTTTGGAAAGAAAGTGGAAGAGAGGGTAAGATGGGAGGGGAGCTGTGCAGGGAAGAAGGTAGGGAGCAATGAAAGAGCAGAGAGGTAAAAACAGAGGAAACAAGAAAGACAGGGAGCAATACATTGGAAGAAAAGGGGAGAACTGATGTGAAAGGAGGAGATGGAGGAGGCGGAAGAAGTACAAACAAAGCACTGACAGAGAAACTGACAACACAGGTATGGCATCTGGGATAGTGTACACCAAGCACATCGAGAAAGTGTACCTGGGGAGAGATGGTAAAAAGAGACCCAAAAAAAATGAAAAACAGATTTGTGGCCCACAGAGTGAAGGGCATGAAATGAATAGAACCAGGGGCTTGCTGGAGTGTGTCCTGGGGGATACGAGCGACTGGGGCAGGTGGAGGAGGGGGGCCGAGGGAGGGGAAGGGGAGTCGAGGTGGTTCCAGGCTGGATCTGTGGAGCCAGCTAAAGGAAAAGAGAAGAGATGGACAAGGCCCATTAACTCAGCAATAGTACCCAACCAGGGAGGGGCAGCCGTATGGATCTGCAGTGAAGACGGTGGGGAGAGAAGGACGGGGGAAGGAGAACGCCGGTTTAAAGGAGTAACCTGCAAAATCCTCATTTTTTTTCATTTATCAATACTTAAGTTTAATAAAATTTTAAGCCAATGCTGCAATGTTTCAGCACTGCACTTTGACGAGATCTTTTTCTTTTTTTTTTTTTTGTTGTTTGATTGATTGATTGATTGAAAACTTTAATTGAAACACATCATTTAAGAGGCCCATAGGACAACAAATATACAAAAAACAAACAAACAAATAAAAAGTACAGACATGACATAACAGAATTTGTTTGATATATCAAATCATACTGATATATGTGATAAAACACTATAGGATTTTAGATATCTTGATATCATAGCGTGGCATGAGTGTTCCTGTTATTCTAAAGGCTGTATTACAGTGATGGGAAGTGATTTTTTGAACATGTGAACATGTGTTCTAGCTGATGTATGTTTTGCCTCTACTTATTTTGTCATCATATCCACATTGCAAATCATTCTTTGTCAAAAATCTCTTGTGTATAAACATCTTATGAAAACACCTACAGTTATTCCTACAGTAACAACCCAATATCATTTTCAAGGTATTCAGGGATATTGTGATATTTAATTTAATTTTATCCATATTGCCAGGCTCTACATGGAATTTAAACACAAAACAAAACAGAACAAAACAAATAATTTAAAAAAAAAATCAATTATCAATAAGATAAAAATGCAGACGTTTTATTAAGTGCTAACCATTTCCAAAAGAATGGATATTTTCTTCGACAGACTTTTCCACCAGAGCCTCCACAGCTCTAATGTACAATATATAGAGAAATTTAATACATAGTTTTCTGACCTATCCACCTACACATACCAAGATACATGAGCTTTTATTATTACCGCCATGGCAAGTAGGTACATTAACATTAACAAACATTTGGCCAGCACTATGAAATCTTGGCTCATGCAGCATCATTCTCATTGCATCATTAAATGTCACGGTGAGTTTTAGCACACTATGTTTTCTACACCATAGGTGGGCAGTGCAGAGCAGCATACTGTTGGACATTTTGACATCAGTTGCACACATATGGAATCTACAAAGTAGCATATTACCCTGCGCATACACTCCTGATCAAAATCTTAAGACCAGTTGAGAAATTGCAAGAATTTACATTTTGCACTGTTGGATCTTAAAAAGGTTCTAAGTAGAGCTTCAAAATGCAAAAAGAAGAAATGAGAGTGGGACAAAAAAAAAAAAAAAAAAAAATTGAGTAAGCAATGTATTGCAAACAACCATTAAACTGAAATAGGCTGTTCATCAGCTGATCAAAAGTTTAAGACCACTGCCTTTAAAAGCCCAAATCTTTGCAAAAATGTGGATTCAGTGTCATTTTCTGTCAGGTATCCATACTGTCATGACCTCCTGATGGCAAAGGCAAAAAAACTTTCTGTCTTTGTATTCAGATTTTGATCAGGAGTGTATTCCTGTCATTAGATCATCTGTGACATAGTGGCCAAGATATTTGACGTCGTCGCACACACCGAGAGCAACTCCGCCTGAGTAGAAACCAGGAGATACTGAGGTTCTGTGCTAGCTGGCGCTCTTTTCTATGTCTTCCCGTGCCTGCGTAGATAG
Organism: Myripristis murdjan; assembly: GCF_902150065.1. NCBI lineage: Eukaryota > Metazoa > Chordata > Actinopteri > Holocentriformes > Holocentridae > Myripristis > Myripristis murdjan. Next base: position 25,310,363 of record NC_043995.1, on the reverse strand, counting down.
ATAGATAGATTTATTTATGGATTAAGACGAATAAAACAGCAATCCATCGGATGACATGCAAAAGTACAAAACTTATTTCCAGCATGGTCCTTGGTGTTACATACAAGAAACAAAATAGACAAGAAACAGACAAAGTCAAGACAGAGGTCATACAAAAATAGGTGGGAACAGAAGACATCCCAATAAAACAAATACACAAATAAAACAATTAAAAAGCAGAAAAACTATCTAGAATCAAGGCACATTCACCTTCTTCCATAAAAGCTGCTTGACCTGCCTTTTAAAAATTTCTCTAGATGTTAGGAGTCTTATGGCAGTAGGCAGACAATTCCATGCCATGATCCCAGTGTAGAAAAAAGAATTTTTAACTGCATTATTACACACTCTGGGGACAACACAGGAGCGGATACTGGCCCTCGTGTTATGACCATGGTGTGTGTGGACCATGGTAACACCAGAGCATAAATATTTGGGAGCCTGCCCATTTACAATGCTAAACATATGGTTTAGCTTTTGTTGTTCCACTCTTAGGTGAACAGGAAGTAGACCAGCTCTTGCAAACTCCTCCCTGCCAATATGAGTACGGGGGGGTGCATTTAACAGGTACCGAATAACATTGTTTTGCAACACTTGGAATTTGTTTTTAAGTTTCACAGTCAGCCCAGAAAACCATGAAGAACAGGCAAAATCCACATGACACTGAATCAGCGTTACTGCCAATAATTTCTTCACAGAAAACTCAAACAACGTGGTCTTGCGATACAAAAACTTCAACTTACAGGCACATTTAGCTAACACTTTGGCTGCAATGAATTCACCAGTAAGTGATTGATCCAATGTCAAACCCAAATATGAAACACTTGATTTAGACACAATTTCAGCCCCATTACACATCACCTTTAAAGTATTTGATTTTGCCAACTTCCTTTTTGTACCAAACAAGATTGATTCCGTCTTGCCAAGATGCATAGAGAGCTTGTTGTCAATTAGCCACTGGTTGACGGACTCAAGCTCTATGCCAAGAGTGTTTTCAATGGCTTTTACATTACGCCCTGGGACAAGTAAAGCAGAATCATCAGCATATAATAACAACTTGCACCGCACAGCAGCTGACAGATCATTAATGTATACTAAAAATAACAGGGGCCCTAGGATAGAGCCTTGGGGCACCCCACATGTTATACTCAAAGAATCCGAGAGGGTCCCTTCAACATCACAGACTTGTTTCCTATGTGTCAAGTAAGAAGTGAACCACTTGAGTGCTGAGTTACTAAAACCCATGCATTGCAATTTAGTAAGCAAAATATCATGGTTCACAGTATCAAACGCTTTTTGAAGGTCAATCAGTAACATACCAACATAATTTCCCTGATCAAGATTCTGACGCACATAGTCAAAGAGGTGGATGAGACAGGTGTCGGTGGAATATGCAGCTCTAAAACCTGACTGGAGCTCATATAATAGACCATGTGTGATAAGGTACTCCTCCACCTGTTCATACACAAGACGCTCAAAAATCTTTGAAATAGTTGACAGAATAGATACTGGTCTATAATTCCCAGCAACGGCTCTGCTATTTTTCTTAAAAAGAGGAACTACCCTGGCTTTCTTCATATCGTCTGGGAAAACACCCTGACTTATGGACAGATTTATGACATGAGTAAGAATAGTGGATATAACCACAGCACTATCCCTAAGAAACCTGGAGGGGATAAGGTCTAGGCCAGTGGCTTTATTCATTGACAGAGTGGAGAGGCACGTTCTCACTTTATCCTCTGAGACAGGACTAATTACAAATGCATCTGCAGAGACATTTTTACTTCTATAAAAGGAGTTAACAAATGATTTGCCATATTTATTAGAACCACTGGGCAATTTACTGACCAGACTAGCCGCAACGGTTGTAAAGTATTGGTTAAAATGGCAGGCAATCCGCCTCTTATCAAAGCACATCTCATCATCAATATTAAGCCCTGCTTTACCAGACTTTGATTTAGATTTTGCTGTTGATCCCAACTCATTGAGAATTTTCCATAGTTTTTTAGGCTGTTTTGCATTTACAGCAATGGAATCAGTGTAGAATTCAGACTTAGCCTGTTGTACTTTAGAGCTAACTTGATTTCTAAGATGGGCATAAGAGTTATAGTCAGCTGGTAATTTGGACTTTTTAAACTTTGTGAAACATCTGTTACGTTGTCTGATCAGATCAACGATTTCAGATGTCATCCAACATGCACTTCTTTGCTTAATTCTTGTTTCCCTCATTGGTGCGACATCATCCAGAGCAGCTTTGAAACGCTGCTTGAACAAATCCCAAGCCTTATCAACATCTTTACATTCAAGCACATCAGACCAGTCTCTCACAGATAGCCTTTGATTGAACGCTTCAGCAGTGTACTGTTTGGTACATCTGTATTTGATGGAGCAATGCTCATTCATTGGCTGAAATTTCATTTTCTTGCGTGTGCAAAAGACTACATTATGATCACTAAAAGCCAAATCTAAAACACCTGATTGACTTATCATTCCACAATCTGATACTAAAATTAAGTCCAGAAGGGACTGGCTATTTGCCGACAGCCTAGTAGGCTCAGATATTATTTGTTGTAAACCAGACACCTTACAAAGATAAGAGTGCCACGGGACTTTTGCCTTGCACACACTGGGTGTTTAGTGCAGCAAATGTTAAAGGCTTTAATGAACTGCATGCAGCCCGAGTCACTGCTGTGTTATCAGCGTTATATCATAGTGGCAAAAGAGACATTTATTTGTATGAAAATGTTGTAAATTATTATATTCAGTCACTGCTTCCTGGACTTCACTCCACTATGTAGCGATGAAAACACAATTGGAGAAGTCATGCAGCAAAGATTTATAAAAACAGTTGAGAAGAACAAGAACAGCTCTCAGCATTTGCCCCAAACTGAGCTAAAAATATGATAAAGAACGCATAATGTCACAGATGAAATACATAACAGAGACAGATAAAGCTACAGAAAACCCCTATTCATATGGGAGTCATTTTACCTAGGGAGGTCCAGTGATTTGCAATAATTTTGTAGCTCTTTTGTGATTATAATCCAGACAGAGTCTGCTGTGTCTGCAATTACAATCTTTCTCCTGCCAGGATAAATGGAGGCAGCAGTGGAATACACAGAGGAAGGTTTGGGGTGCAATTTATGTGCAAACTTCATGTTTTGCTCTACTAAATCAGGAGGAGACAAATCACAAAATCTTGAAATTCTGTATCCAGTGAATTTAATGAATTGTATTATCCCATGTACAGACATCTTATGATACATGGGCTTAACAAAACACATGAAGATGTAACTCATTTTTTACATGAGGCCCTCACTCAGCACTAGTATCATGATGATAGGGCTAAAGTTACAAAGACAATCTCCTCTGCATGTCTCTGAGCCTATACACATGGAGAATTATACTTAAATGACGGTTATTGTGTTTGTCACTTTGGCCAAGCCTTTAGCATTGATGGCCACTGTGCAGCCTGGGACTATATATATGCATGTGAGTGTGCACATGCACTTTAATGCCACACCGCACTGAGAGGAAGCAGCGATGTGTGACAGAGTTGCCTGACTGCTGGAGATGCGCTAGCAAGCCACATCAATGGAAGTGTCTTCCTTGCTCCCCCTAAATACACCCAGACAGAGACAAAGACGGAGGCTGCCGACTGAATCCCTGAAACGGACAGCCCTGGGACATCAAGTGAAAGTCAAACAGTTTAAGTGCAAAGTAGTTAGGAGCTGGAGCTCTGTCGGCTTGGTCCATTAAATGAGAGGGAGGGCAGGTGAGTGCTGCAGTGGTGCAGAGGCAGGCATATGCCAAGCTTGGGGGGAGAGGCTGGCACTGTGGACCCCCTGCTTCCAGTGTCATCTGTCACCATAGGGAAGTGTGTGTGTGTGTGTGTGTGTGTGTGTGTGTGTGTGTGCATGTGTGGAGGAGAATGGTAGGGGCAGGATAAGACAGAGAAGGAAAGATGGCAGAATAGAGGGCAGGAAGAAAAGACCCACAAGAGACTGAAGAGAGAGAGAGACACAGCGCCGCATCGGCTTATGTATCAGCACAGTAGACAGCTATCCAGTGAGCAGAGTCACTGAAAAGTCCACCGACTTTCATGCGATAGTCACATCCGTGTGAAAAGTAGCCTACAGATATGCAGCGTCTGGGTTAGGTTTTGTTCAGCCAGGGGGATTTATACTAACTGGTACTAATCCCATGCATGGGCACCCGCAAAAATCTGTCTGAGAAAATTTCATCCCTCAGAGAAGATCCAATGATACAGCCCCTGGTTAAAATGCTAATGAAAACAAAAGAAGGGAAAAAAAAAACAGGTTAAAATGGGCAAATGATCACAGAAAAAGATGCATTTCAATTACTTTTCATCTAAGTAGAGCATTTCTCAGGTCTGTATCCTGCAGGTGAGTGTAAAAATGAGAATGAGAGCATGGCGTACAGGTGAGCATCTTATAACTAGGTAAACTTAAATACTGAACATTTTGCAAGCACGTCTCCTGCTGGTCAGTATGTTCGTCCTGCCAAAGGTGTTAAATGTGGTCTTAAAGTTGGGAATAAAGGTTGAGGATTACAGTCTGAACATCAAATATGCAAGTGACACTTTATTGAATATCTTGTTGCTACTGTATGTGAGTGCTGAGAAAGGAATTGCATCTCTGGAGGACAATAAATATTCATTCTATCCACTTTTTGTCACTTGATAGCTGAGTTTCTCAATTCTGAACCTTCCAAAATAAGATCTACCCAAGTCTGCAGTTGGCAGTGACAACACCATGTACAAATTCTTCATTGTGTCATCATCTCGAAACAGCATCACCCAAAACAGGGTTGTGCTGGCTTATTCGCCTTTTCACGTCGTAAATAAGAAATTACTTTTGCATATCTTTTGCCACCCAGTTCCTACAGTGTCCATGTCTCTGCCAACGTAAAGATTCTCAATAGCCTACAAGTGTAACGAAAGGCATTGTCACTAAATGTGCATTATTCTGTCATCGGAAAATGCTTCCCTTTCAGGAGGTGAAATAAAGCCAGCTGATAAAAGAAGTGTATTCAGCAGAGCAGAACATCAAGAAATCACATACACCTTTAGCGGTGAGGCACCGGGGTCTTTATCATTCAAATGCAAGCAATTTCCCGTTTTATTTGGCCTTTCCTGTTTTTTTCTTCTTTATTTTTAAGACAAGCTGCACAGCCAAGCCCTCACATGATTCTCTTTCATTCCCTAACACCTTAAAAAATCCTCTGAATTCCAGTTTATTATCCAGTTGCAGAATGAATAGTTGAGGGACTTAAAGCCTGAGATGCACTCCTTTTTTTCTATTTGTAATCGAGGTAAAAAGGACAGGACTGTGTATTTATGAAGAAAATACTAAAACCCACGTGGATCTAGTTCATGAACAGAATGGAAAAGCATCTGTGTTTAGAGCCAAAGGTCTTTATTTATAAGACAGAATCTCAAATTTATTAAATCATTTGTATTTTGAACATACTCATTCCTATTCTTTAACTTGTATATAGAAAAAAAAAGCCTTTTGGGACTTTTTGATCCACCACAACTGAAATTACACACTTAATCTGATCATCTTTACTAATTTGATCATTGTAAATTTAACAACACATTTTAATGACACAAAATGCACATAAAGCTCGTGATTAACTGTCACGTGTCCGATGAAAAAGCTCAGACAATGATTTTTTTGATAGAGAGAGAAAAAATGTGCTCAATCCAATGAGTCACCGTGTAACTCTGTAACCGTATGGGTGGCTTGTTCCGTCAAAGATGCTCCTTAATCTGTCCACTCTGTTCTTGAGCCCGTGGAGACCTCTCTTCACCCCCATCACCGCGCTCTGAGACGTTTTATTCAGACTCTGGAAGCTTCTCCCTCCCGTGCCTGCTGAGTTTTTTAAATTTTTTTTCTCTCTTTTGCCAGAGGGCACAGTGTGTCATAGCACAGAGCAGGTATGGACGATAGGGTGTGAAGTTTTAGGTGGGAATGCACAATGGCTTCTGTGCAGTTCACTTCATTTCATTACCAAGTTGAGATCACTGCGAAATATTCTGCACAGGTGTCGGGATGTGTCACCTGCACTCTCACTGCTGAGCTGCTGTCAAATCTCAGGAGCTCTGGACTTTGGACATCCCGGTCTGCCAATGACCTGATCACATATTCCACACTTTCTTTCTGTCTTTATACCTTTGGCTGAGCTACGCTGTTATGCTTTGAACCTATCTCTCAGGAATTTGATATACTGCTCTTGAGACAATCAGCATAATAATAGTAAATTGCCTTTTGTTTGAGCTGTGTGGCCCTTGTCACTTATGAATAAATCCTTTTTTTCCTTCCTCAGTGCCATCTGAATAATAGATTTAAAGATTCATCTTGTGATTAATCTATCACACAGGTAGATGAAACAGACAAATCTGTGTTTATGAATAAATGATGCACAGTGTGAGAAGTGCCGCTTAGCCATGGTAGTCGGAATTTATTAAAAAAAAAAAGAGAGAGAGAGAGAGAGGGAAATTTTCTAAACTTTTAAAAAGTGCAATATTTGTAAGGCTTGGCCAGCGTAATCAAGGACATTACAATGGCGTAAATATAATATTATACAGTCAAATTCAATATAGAGTCATTTTTGTGGAACACTGGATGAGTCACCAGCCGTCACTGAGCATATAGAGACCATGCACTCTCCGTGAAAAGAGGACAAAATCACCGGAGAATTGTGCCTAGAAGAGAAATGCATCCCACTTGGATGGAAGACCAGCAGTGCGTCTCGTAGCTAAGCTTCTGGAAGCCGCCACCCAGAAGTGGTGCCTGAAAAGAGAATTATACCGCTCCACTCTCGAAGTCAGTGTGCAAATGGGCACTTTTGGCCTTCTTAAGGAGGCTCAGCACCCGACACCTGCTGCAGTTTTGGGTTACAGGTGCATGTTGTCCCTCTGGGGCATTAGTTAGCAGTTCAAACCATCCTCCAGAAACACGGGCTGGGAGACACAGCGATGAGGCAAATGGCTATCTTTTAGAGATGCCTGTAGGTCCCAAGATAACGGTGGATGCACGTCTAGAGCCCCGGTGGCACATCATTGCTAGAAATTACATTAAACGTGTTCCTCGACAGAGCTTCAGAACTGTGAAACATGAGTTATCCTTGAGATATTTCTTAGGACATTTATTGATAAAACAAGGGAAAAAACTCACTTTAGATGTATTTACACTGTTATGGTGTGCTGGAGCAGTTCATTTCATTTCATCTCAGGAATGCATATAACCATTCACTCTTTCCGGTTTGTGTCTTGCTGCAATCAGCCTGGCACTATGATAAACGCAAAGCCTTATAAATAATGAAATATCTCATGAAATATCTAACTGCACAACCTTGAGAGTGTGTTTCTCAAGGCAGCTTTTTCATTGCCTGCCTGCTCTATGAGGAGCTTTTCAGGGTGAGCGTTAAGTGCTTGGGACTGAACATGAGGGCCATCATTCACCGACGCCGTCTGCCAGGGCCACATTTCACCAATGGAGCTTAGCACATCCTCTTTTGGGTACAGAGTCAAATTCTAAGCAGTGTTTTTTGAATGTCAAGGCTCTGAGTCGCGTTGCCCCAAAGACAAAGGCGCAAAGAACTCCTGGAGAAGTCAGATTCACCACTAATCTTGAGTCGGTCGTAAGACAGTGGCGTGCACTGTTTCTGCTGCGACAGGAGTTTTCTAAAAGCGCCGGGAACAAGAGGACATTGAACAAGAGCAGTGAACAGCTTTCACTTTCCCAGGGTGGAATTTTCCAAAGGTCACTGTGCCCATTCACAGACCAATTTACATTGATCAGCTCTCTCCAAAGTTGTTTATTTACCAGGAGGTTTGCCCAGAAACCCACCATAAATCAATCGCAGATCTAACATCAAGAAAAATCTAAGCCCCCTCCTTCTGATGAAAGCAGCAACGCCAAAAAACCTTTTTTTTCCCTCCGACCTATCTCTAAGTCCACTGTCGGACTCCGTTTGTTTTTCTTCCCCAAGTGTTGTTTGAATTTCAAATAGATCAAAGCACGGCACGTTTCAGAGACAATCAGGCTGCAAATCCCAGTGGTCATTTGACAGTGCTGACAAATTAAATAAATACGGAGAGAGAATGAACTTGACATGTATTCAGTTGTGTTATCATGTTACAATGTTGTGTGGCTGTTTGCCAGATTAATGGGCCAGTGTTCACTAGTTCATTTGGGGTAAAGTATGTAATTACTGTAATGGCTTAATCAGGTCTCACCCTCTGTTTTGCTGGGCGTTGCACCCATGGCTGTGTATATGTGTGCAATTTTTCCTCTGTGCATCTTGAGATGTTTTCCTAGGACACTGAAATGCAAATGAGGACTTTCATGTGGACCACAGTCAGCTGAATAAATACATAAAACACACAATAATCCATGAATATGAAAATATGTGCGCAACAGACGGTGCGTGACTGACAACTGTATGTTTGATTTTCCCCATCTATCTGTCAAATTAATTTGTCACAGGGAATCAAGTACCAAACATCAAGTCCCTGAGCTAATGATCTTGTCAATAAAAGCCACGGTTTGCAGAGAAGGTGGTCTCTTTCCCCGAACAGGTGGCACACAGCCACGGCCCCCATGCCAAAATAGATTATCCTAAAGGTGATGCAAGTTTGCAAATGCATGATAATGAGAGTCACACTGAGAGTTGCAAATCAGTTTGCTTCAGAAATGTCAGCGAACTACTTTATATAACATCTGCTGTCTTTTCATAACAGTTATATCAAAAAGGACAACAAATTTAGTCTCAACATCAATATTGCACCAGATCGTTGCATATTATACGGTGGAGTTCTTGAAGTACCAAAGAGCACAGCTTAAAAAACATTGAACAGAGTGTCTGATTGAAAATGATCAATTCATATTGAGCACAGAGATATTGCAGAGGTCAAAAGAAATGGAGGAATGGGTTGGAGGGCCTGAGAGCAAGATGGATATCAGATGAGTGATTGAGATGGAGAGCTGGAGGGACAGACAAGTAGAGAGGCTGGGTGACTCTTCATTGATTGGCACTCTCATAGAGCCAAGACAGATTCCACATCAGCACTGCAAGTATTCGATTCAGAGTGCATTGACAAATGGTCCCTGGTGCTTGGAAAGGGAACAGGACGTGTTTAATTAATGTGAAAAACAAGGGGTATGTTAGCGGATTAAGCAGGAGCAGGGCAGAGGGGCTGGACAGAACTGCGAGTCCTTTGCCCGAATTTGAAAGAAACTGGGCAGTGGCTACAATCATTACAGGAATTAAATTGGTGCGTGATAATCACACAGAGATGCTGGTGCCAGTCCCAGTCTGATTAATGATTTTACTGAGGACCAATCCAAGTACAAAGCAAATGTGTCATAGGCATGACATTAAAAGCATAGCGTGTCTGTTACAACTGTTTAAGTGTGTATTGATAGACCATGGTAAATGGGTTAAGAGACAGCCAGTGAAATGAATGACAGTGCTGTAAACAATCAAACATTTAATTGTACATTCCATTCCACTTAGCAACTCGCGTGGCTGAAAATAATCAATTTTAAAAGCCACTGAGTTAAGTCTCAGGAGTGCCGAATCCATTGCTGGATAAATTTAATGCGCCGTAGACTTATCACCATCATGCTGAAACCCTTAATATTTCAACTGTGCACAAAAATGATTGCATTTCTAGAACTCTTCCTCTGTATCTCCTTTCACCTCTCAATTCGCTCTTCCTCTCCTCCTCTCTCTCCAGGCAATGCAAACAGAGCGCAAAACCTTCTGAGAAAATGCGGTATGGCACAGATTGATGATAGCTCTCTGCTCGTAGACTGGAAAACGTCACCTCATATGGGTGTGTTGAGTGATCATAAGAGATGGATAACTCTACTAGTCTGTGCTGGACTGATTGCACAACACAAACAGCTGACCGTTGCCTTTTTTTCTGTTGCACTCCTATAAAAAAAAAAAAAAAAAAAAAAAAGCATAAAAAAATAACTTTCACAAAAAGTTTGTTTTTCAATTTCCCCAGAAGTTTTGCATGTGATCACCAGTGTTGGGGTATGCTTTACAAAGTAATATGCTGCTACATAACTTTTTAGATGTGAGGCACCTCTACAAAACTCACTCATAGGAACACAAGTAGTTTCCAGTAACTTGCTGTTACACAAATGTAACTGTAACTGTAAAACCAAACAATGAATTAAGCTTCATTAGCTCTTCATCAAAGCAAAACCTAAATAATCTTTGTACTTCTAGTGCCATGATGATCATCCAGTGACAATTTCGGCATGAATGGGTAGCTGTAGCTGTAGCTGTAGCTGTACGGGTTTTGGAGCACACTTAATGATTTGGGAAGCAAGCTTAATCCGGCATGTGTCTAAGATGCAGCTAAAATTGGGCTACTAAGCTGAAGCATGCACATGGGTTATCGGTTATCAATCTATCTGTAGATATTTATGCCTCTGTTCATTTCATTGGCATTTTAATTGTGATTTGCTGCATTTCATTTCAGTTTTATTCTTGTTTCATGCAAAAAATGCAGTGGAAATTTCAGCGGAGCTTTGTACTTGACAGTCCGTCTCCCACTACATGGATGGGAAGTGGGATGCCAGCATCCCAAGTACATTTTCCACAGAAGTGCATCCACTTGCTGTCACTGAAATGTAATGTAATGTGTGTGTTGTACATAAATGCAGCCTCATTTATTGTGTTCTCTACACAGATCCACATTTATGTTCAATTTGCCTACTGATCCACTAGTCACTGAAACATTTTCAACCTAGGACATTAGGTTGCTTCCATAACAGTTTAGTTTGAAAAAGGCTGTGAGAATGTCAAAACATAGTAGCTTAAGATGCAAACTGGGACTGCCAGCAAATAACTAATCACATATATAAAACTAATGCTAAAGGGTGTATTGCTACTCCATAATAATAAGTAGTCATAACAGTAATAATAGTAGTAGTGAAAATAAGTAATCAATTATGATATATTTCAGCTTAATAAAATATGCTTTGGTAATTGGAAGAACACCATTTTCAAGAATGTCTGTGCAAAATATTTAGGTGGAAAAAACCTTTTTCAGTTGCTGGTCATGCGTTATCATCTGGATAGTGCTGGATCACTGGGCAGCCATGTGATTTCGCTCTCTGCCTGGATCAATCAGCCAGCTAACGCAGTTTCTGACAAGTTATATTCACAGATAAAATAAGAAGAGTTGTGCTCTGCATGTATGAAACGGTGTGCCCTTGTTCCTGTAATGGAGTAAGGCACTGTTCCAGTTTCACCAATCACGGTACAGTTACTGTTTTTAAATACATGCGTGCATGCTTTTTAGAGAGATTTTTTTGTCTTATCCTGCCTTCAAGTCATGTTGGAAATTTGAAATTATGAACACGGTGCATATGAGGAAGTCAACAAAACGTTAAACACAGTTCAGGAAGTTTGAATTTAATGCTGTAGGTTGTGTCTTTGCTGAAACCCTTGAAAATGTCTACCATTGTTTAGGCTCCTTTTGCTTCTGTTATTGCCCCCCATGTTTCTAAGCAACCACTGCAACTTACTGAGAGATGGCCATCAAACAGCAGACAGGATGAAATCATCCGCATGTAGGGCTTTTTAGCTGCTTCACTAAAACAGCTTGAGAGTAGGAAGCAAGAATCAATATCTACTGTTTTCCATTAGTTATACATTGTTTATTATACAATGGAGCACTTATTAAGTTAATGGTGGACGATATGTTAGTGTGTGTGTGATGTTTTTCTAGTGCAGAAAGCCAGGAAGCCCTTTTAGATCATTTTAGTAGATGTAGTTGAAGTCCGAGAGGCAGAGCTGTGCTGGAAGCAGAAATAATCTTTTTGCTTGAGTTAAACTATCATGGTTTTCCCGTTAGCTAGCTGGCACGAAAAAAAGAATGACATTCAAAATACAAATAATAATCTAAACGGCAATCATTCCTGTCTCATTCCCTCATTACTATGCCACTCACGATCTTGTTAGGTGAGCAAATAGTTTACCTAAAGCCCTTTCACACTGACCTAAAATCCCACTGCCAGCAAGGACTTGAGCTGAGTGTAAATGGGTTAACAAGTGTCTCGGTCCCATTTTCTGAACCCTACAACAATCCCTGGTAATTACTGGCTCCAGTCAGCAAAGGTGTAAACAGGTCACCAATTTGCAACTCAAACTCACATGAAAAAAGGTGCGATGGTACAGGACATGCTCTACATTTTGGGTAGATACTCCTAACCTTAGTGTATTTCGACCTTTGTTATATGATGAATTCCTAATAAACCCACCATCTTTTGGACTGCGTCTGATTTATGTTCATAGTGTAGTCGTATTGAGAGACTGCAGGAGAGAACGCTGAGTTTCAGACGGGTTGAAAGATTGTGACACCAGTTAACCTGGACATGAAATATAAAGTCCGAGAACCTCTGCTAATGCAATTTTTCATCAGCTGGTAGTCCTGGGGAAAAAAAATAATAAAAGAAAATATGGTAAAATGAATAAAATAACAAGTGTAAAGCCTTCTTGCATGGTGTAAAAGCAGCCTTAGATAGGTGTAGGCTGGTATGAAAAGTTTGAATGTGGAAGGTTATTTCAGGTGTTATTCTGTTTTTTCTGGCCCCGCCCGCTAAGCTCAGCTCAACCAATGACATCATTTGAGTCTCCAGAGCAGCTCTGGCTATGAGACAGTTTCAATATGACTACAACTCTGAATCTGCTGCACTTTAGTGAAGCTGAGAGATTTAATAAATAACTCTGCTACCTTATTCCAACATGTGGTGCTTTAGAGATGTTTATCTCAGCGCCGTGAATGGAAAAGTATTGGACATTCAAATTTATACTTTTTACGATAGAGGTGACTTGTGAATAATTTGGAGACAACAAACGGCAATACTTTGGAGATAAGAAATCGCAAAGGCATTTGTATACCGTGCAACCAACCTGGTTGACTGGTAATATATCTCAAGCCTCCACAGTACTCTATATCATCGTGCTGTGCTCAGTAATGCACTGCTGCATCAACATCATATCTTATGCATGGCACCAATTCTGCAGCACAGAATCGTCTGCTTAGCAATGCCATCCACATCCAATCAAGACATTGTTCCACAACTCTTTGGAGGTTACCAAGGAAGAGAACAGAGCAAATGAGGCCCATTTGTAATGAGTTGCAGTGGAACGCAGAGAGGGATAGATGGAGCGAGAGATAGAGGGGGGGAAAGAGAGCGAAAGATAGAGCAGGATAGAACTGGATGAGGTGGAGAGCGGATTGGAGGATTGCGTCAATGATAAGAGATTGCGAAATCAATTCTGGACGAAATGAGAAAGATTGATTTGGGAGTGAAACAAAGGAAACAGTGACAAGAGCGGGAGTGGGAAGATGGAGGGAGAGAAAGATGGAAAGATGACAAAAACAGAGATGTCACTGAAGATGCAAGGTGACTGCGATACACAGGGGAAGGAAGAGACAGCGGCAGACCATCAAAATAATACAAAGGACTCTAAAACTCTCTGAACAAATTATCAGTAGTAACTTCATGTGTCAGTCAGGGATATTATATAGATACTATAATTTTCAGTCACTTTTTTCAATTTCAATTTTGTTTCACAGCTTATATTTTTTCCAGTTTTATTTCAGTTTTCTTACAAGTTTTTCCACTCCTAATTTTAATTTACTATTACAATCTATAATGCAACTGAGTTAAAATGAATGGAATTATTTCAAATAAATCAAACAGCTAAATAATATTATGCCTGAGAATATTCTGAGGCATATGATCTTTAGTGTTGACACCATCACTCGCTTTGCTGTGCACACTTTGATTGCTACACGTGACCCCAGCTGACATTCACACACAATGCAATTACAAATGACTGTATTTGTGCATCGACTGAATTCATCAATGAAAACATTTTTACTGTTTATCTTTCTCTCTCCGTCTGTCTCGCTGACCCTCGCGCTCCCTCCGTCCCTCGCTCGTCCGCTCACTCTCTCCCTACCTCCGGCAGAAAGCAAGGTCGCTATCCTCATTAACTTCCCCGGCTCTCTCCAGCTCACCTCCGGCCAGTCCCACCTTAAGCCGCACTCATTACCGGCGAATCAAGAGGGGAGACAGAGAAACTGAGAGGGTGAGAGAAGGAGAGAGGAAGGAGGGGACAGACGTGTAGCCGGAGAGCGGAGACAGTCGTAAAGAGGGGGAGCGGAAAAAGTCGAGAGAAAATGGAGGAGGAGGTGATATAAAGACAGGAGAGAAACATAAGCTGGAAATAAAAAATCAAAGATAGGGGTGGTGAGGGAATGATGTGCTTTAGTGTGGCCAAATGGAAAAAAAAAAAAAAAAAAAAGAGATAGACAGAGAGCCAGACGACAGGGACAGAGGATCCATTAGGGAACACAGGAGTGGCTGAGATGATGTGTGAGCCAGTCATAAGTGGACATAAGCGCAAAGCTTAAAACTATGGCACTTGGCAGGGTTATCCATGATAGATATCTACCTTCAGAAACCAGTTATTCATCAATGCCATATTTCCCTCGGCTGGAAGACTACCAATTCTGGGTCAGAGGAAACTGTCATGAATCCCGTCTTTCGTAAGCATTTTAAATGGACTAATCGCGGCCGAGCTGCTTTTTGCGGGCCACTCCGCTGCCGCCGTACGGCTGAGTCAGAGTTCAATAATCCCTGCAAACGCATCATTGATTAATGAGTTGCTTCTCAAAGTGCAATGGTTATGGATACAAAAAGTCCTTCTGATGATAATGAAGCGCACCACTTTATTTCCCCCAAGAAAAGTCCGAATGCTGTTTTTCGGCCAGCTATTTGTTTGAAGATCTATGAGATATGTGGATGATTAATGGCACGAGGAATGCTCTTAACGTATTATCATTAAGGATTTTTTAATTAGCAGGGGAAGGTTTGTGGAGTAAGACACTGCACTTCCTCTGAGTCAGGGGGAAATGGGCAAAGCTCAGCAAGGCCTTATGACCCGAAGGCAACTAGAGAGGATTAAAGGGCACTCACGGGGCTTGCACAATAAAGACAGATGCAATAAAATAAAATAAAATGAAACCCTATCCATTGCAGCAGCCAGACACTAACTAAGGCATTGATGTGACATGAAACACGACTGGCCAATCCGACATCAGTCTGCGCTAATAAAGCGATTATGCTGATGTTGTTTTTTTTGTCGTTTTACTTCAATATGCCATGTCACTGACTTGCAGCTAGCAAGTCTGAGTATTGCAGTGATGGCAAAATTTGATGGAGTGGTGAATTAAAACGGATGGGAAATGGCAGTTGCATTTCAAAAACCATAAAACAGAGAGAGAGAGAGAGAGAGAGAGAGAGAGAGAGAGAGAGAGCATTAGACTGCAGACATTATTAAATTCCATCATCTATTACAGTTCAGCTCGTGGCTTTGATCTGGCTTCAAGGCCGAACTCTGACGCTCTCTGGCTCCATTCACCCCTTAAAAGGTGACTCTCTCTGCTGTGTTTCATCATTCATTTACCATCCATAATTCACCACCCTGCCTATGGGGAAACACATACCCACGCATGTACAGTATATTTCCATATACGCCTGTGCACACACGCCCACACACGGTCATTCATAGGTTAAAGTAATTAGTGCTCGGCTTTGACCAAGATGGAGAACAAATGCATACAAGACTCTCATTTTGACCCCTGAAGGGAGAAACCCCTCATTTTCTTCCTCCCGTCTCGAAATTTCCATATTTCTCTCTCTCTCTCTCTCTGATATCTCTTCATTTTCTTTACCTCTTGGTGGGTTTGTCATTGTCATCTCCTCTTCCGATTCAGATGCACTTCTTCAATTTCAAGGTACTTTACAAGCGTAGCATGTTACTCCAACAATCAGCACTGAAAACAATTGTATGCCTAAAGTTGGTGTAACACCATCAAATTGTGAAGCGCTAACAGCAGGCATTGTATCAAGGGTGGAAATGAACCAAATTAATAGGCTATGGTGAATAAATCAATTGTCTTGAATTGCAAATATCGGGCCTATTCTTTCCTGACTCCTCCTGTCACTGCTGTGGAGAAGTTTAGGAGAGGATCAGAACCAATTAAACTTAAACAGGTGGATCTCCGGTGTTATTTGGCCATTATCATCCTTGTTTAATCCCCACCATCTTGTTTATGTCAGTCAATTTTCTACTCCTCTCACTTTTTTTCTTCCCAACCCAAGTATCAATCTCCATCCATAATCCCTCAGATGGGTCCCCTATCCAATTCTCTTTTCCTTCAATCTGTGGTCCTCCATCCCACTGGGAATGGCACATACACCGTGCAAAGCCGGAGAGCCCACATCACAATTTCCTCTCCAGCCTTGCCCTTTCTGTTGCCTCCTCCCTCCATATCTTCCTCTCTTGCTTTCCCTCCCTCTCTTTCTGCTTCTTTTCACCTCTTGGGATAACATAATTCTGAGGACAATCCCTTCGAGACCGAAGGCTCTTGCTTGCTCTTCCTGCGTCCCTCTCTCCTTCACTCCTTCTCAGTGGGGTTCTCCGAGGGACAGTGATTACAAGCAAGTGGCTGCCGCCTCTGCCATGCCAATTAATGTGGGGGGCTTAAAGACGGAGCAAGGGGAAAGAGGGAAAAAGTGCCGGTGCCCGCATCTCCATACATTACCATACTAAACAGGCTGGTGGGGTGTCTCAGCCCAATTGGTAACTCTACAGCAGACACTTCAGGGACAAGTTTGCCCAGCCAGACTTACTCCAAGTCAGACATGTTTGCATAAAGTGCGCTGCTCTCCAAACTGCCTTGGTGAGGTGATCTCCTGTGTTTGTCCTTACAGTCAAGGTGCCAGCAACTGACATTATAGTATGAGTCTGCTTTATAGTCTGCAAATTGGGTGTGACATTGAGCACTCCAAGGAGTCTCACTTTTTTTTTACTGTAATTGATACACACATACTGTACATTTGAATTCATGCGTGCATACATACATACATAGACATAAACATATGTGCACACACAGTAACTGTCATGCAGCATGCAGCTGAATCAAAAAAAAAAACAAAAAAAAACTAGAGAGCAAGCCACCCATCCATCACACTTGCCTAGCTGAAGTTCCTCCTGATGAGTAATGATAGACACAGTGGTGCTGTGGCCAGTCGATCTCACTCTTGTATGCATCATGACCCATCACACATCAGCTGCACTGAGCGACTACAAACCCCAGATCACTAACACTCTCACAGTTTATCATCCTGGCTCTCACTGAGACAAAAATGTTACATTACAGACGTCTGGTTAAAGGCAAAGAACGGATTAAAGCGCAGTCTATCCATCCAGGTAGTGTATGTGTGATTTGGCGAGGTTTCCACTCTGCCATGGTCCTCCAATACCTCAATATAGCAGGATTGGTTGAGGTTTTCAGGGAACTATTTCCTGCTGAAGAATGCTGGTAAACTGTATGTATTTGCCCCCAAATGAGAATTCGGGGTGGATAGATACAGTTTGCTGCTGTTCTTCGGCAGGAAGTAGTTTTCAAAGACACTCTCAACCTCTGAGGGCCATGGATAATGTCGGGTATCCATGTCATTGTTTGGGAAAGAACTGTTGCTGTTGAGCTTTTCTCACATAAATTTTTGATGGCGTGAGCTCCACAAATATCCATCCAGCCACATCGAATTAGGGCGCCAAGAGACAGGGAAGATCACGGCAGACTGGAAACCTCATCAAGTCACACAGACACTATCTGGATGGATAGACTGCATTAGGAGGAAGTAGGAAAATAAAGTATTATTTCGCAATTTTGGGTAAATTGTTTCTTTAAATATTTATTCTGGTTTGCAGTTACTGCAGCATTACTGGTACTTTTGAAGCGCTTTAGTTCAACTGAAAAAGAGCCACTCACACAATCCAACGAAGAGGGGTGGAGACGCTAAGAGTCGAATTAATGAAAAGTCAAAAACGAGTTACCATAACTGATTACTTTTGCTAAGAACTTGCACTTAGAAATGAATTAAAGACTGAAGTAATGGAGAGAAAATCTAAAAACTGTGCTCCAGGATGACTACTTTAATGTGGCTGTAAAGAAGATGATGTCTTCCTCTTCAGCTGAAAGATGTCTTGATCCTCTGTCAGTAAGAGGCTCTGGGTGAAGTTAAAATAAAAAATAAAAAATAAAAAAAACTCTGCATTCAGGTGCCTCACACTCCGCTTTTCTATTTTATGACAGAAATTCACCTAAATTGGTCTTCTATTTCACCAGACCTAAAACAGATGACCTGTTCTATATATTCCCTCGTCTTTAAATATTTCTTGCTGTCTAAGGCCGCTCACCTCCACTTCTCTTTTGCATTACTTTACCCTCAGTCAACATTTTAACTCGCTGAGCAAGCATGCACTCATTTCTAACGTCAAACTACTGCTTTTCTACTCCTATGTCTGTTCACACTGACGTATTTTCTTTAAGCGTGAGTTTTTCCTATGCGCTTTATCTATTTATATATGCCCATTCACTGACAAATGTCCCCTTCTGTCATGCAGTTTAATCAAAGAGTCCAGCTGGCCTGCAGGACACATAACCACACACACACACACACACACACACACACACACACATTAAAAAAAAAACGGAGAAAATGCCACCAATCTGACACTAAGCTGGAAAATCAAAACACATCTTTTAATACTGAGATAACAACTGGCTCCTGTCCGCTAATGCCAATTCTCAACCAGTAAGAGTAAGAGCTCTATTCTCAAGGTGGTATTAAAACCTGGTGTTTGCCACAAAGGAGGCTTAATTTGGACTGGCTCTGAACCAGTTTTCCCAAATCCCAAACTGGATTCTGCCATTTTGAGATTTTCACCATCTAAACTGAACTCGCCAACACTGAGATGGGTGGAGTGGGTGAGCTGGGTGGGTTTCTCACGCGGATCAGCAGCCAAAAGCAGGTCTAAATGAGTGATGGCAAGTGAAGTGATGTGGACTGAGCTATTGTATCACCAATAGTTGATGGAGAAGCAGTGACACACCCCTCTCCATAATGACACAAACCCCCTCATGAATGATATGCTTGCTTTTTTCACACTGATACAAATTCTCTAAGCAAGAGAAGAGACTACTTACATATCAGAACTATACGTTTAATTTGATTAAGGTGATAATACCAGTAGAGCTGTAATTATTGCCTTAAATGTCTGTAGGCCTGCTTGGTTTGATAAAGGGCTGATTCTTACTGGTATCTGTCCTCCACAGCTGCCTAAAGGATGTACAGTATAACAGCCATCACTTATTGTTGATTAAATTTCTACAGCCATCGGAAAGCAACAGGAACAGTGTGCCGTTACATCCAGATCGAGGGAAGTGATGCATGTTTTGTGCACATTTTATCTGATGGTGGATACCTAGATTAAATCTGGGTAAACCCACAGCAGCTCTGACAGCAGCGCAGACATCTTTGTTTTTGCACACACCAAAACCGGTTGGCTGTAACTCGAAGTTTGCACGGTGGAAAACATCATGAAAGGTCAGTCCACATCCTCATCCAAAAACGTCAAGTTGCTGGGAGCAGCTGTATGCATCCTCTGCTCTCAAACGGGTCTCTCAAAAGTTGCATCTGAAGCCTGTTTTTTTTTTTTTTTTTTTTTTTTTTTTTTTACTTACTATAATTGTTTTAGTGAAAGGGCAAGGCAGGAAACACATTTGTGTGCGTTAAGTACATTCCAATTGGAAACTAAAATAATAGGTTACTTGTCAAAAAAAAAAAAAAAAAAAAAAGACTATTGTTTTTCTCACATTTGGTAATTGTGGAACTAGGGCCTCATTTTAATACTGTAATGACAAATTGAATCCAAGCCCTTCATTTGAGGAAATTGTAAAAAGAAAATAAATTACAGCCAGCCAACAAAATGATGGAATCAATGTTTATCACTCGACAAAGTTCGCCGTAACTGCACTGTTAACTGTGTCAACGATTGTTTTCAAGTAGCATCATTACGCAAAGAAAACAGGTTGACCCAGTTGAAACCAGCTCCAGAAACAGCAATTCACCTTAAAAAGGAGACATAATGGCGATATATTTGTGTGCAGTATATATTCACATTTGGGTGCTGTGCAGTCATACAGGTCTTGGACTGCACATGCAGACATGAGAAGAAGACGGAGAGCCCGGTCTCGTCTCCTCCATTTGAAAATGCCAGTGTGCATCATGCACCGTGGAGAGCACTGAGGAGCTGATTTGATTGGTCTTTACTGAAGTAAACCCAGACACCACCTGTTAATGATGCACTCCTCCTACTAGTGGTGTTAGCTCCTGTGCCAGCCACCTCTCTCCAGATAACGCCAGGATAGCGCTTATCACCAAGATAACTCCAGTGCCGAAAATTGCAAAAATAATTTGGCCACACCCCAGAGAGGATATTGCCGAGTTTTAATGGCTAACGCTTTGCCATGAAAATAGAGCCTTAAACTTCTGTAATGCATTTTAATGCAATTCTGTCCCTCCAAAATGAGATATCCACCAATTGGAAAAAGTGACTTGCACAAGTAAAAAAAAATAATCAATAGCACAAAATTGCATCAAATTATGGCAGGGTTTAAAGGAAGGGTAACTTAGCACATTCTGCTGAGTTCAAGACATAATGAAGAAATATTGAACAGTAAATGTCATGTAATATCTTTTTTTTTTTTTTGGAAATAAAACACTAGACAGCACTAGTAAATGATGTTTCTAGTTCTATCCTGTTATAGAAAACTTTTCAACACCACTATTTCTTGCAAAAGTGCGGCTTATGCAACATAGTCTCATACAAGTTTCTTGACTCAACAGGAAATCATATTATGTGCTATGGACACAAAAAATGTGAATGTATGCGAAAATAACATAAACTGGACATACAATTTCACCTATTAATCGTGTGATAAGGTTAGCGGATGGTTAAGTAAAACAACTACATGGTTGAGATTAGGTAACTAAAAGATATTGATAAGGTTGGGATCATGTTTTGGTTATGGGGAAGAGGAAATAACATTGCTAAAAACAAAAAAAAAAACTTCTCTCACAGCAGTAGAAAAAGTATAGCAGGAGAGAATCACTTTGTGTGAGTTGGCAGATGAATGTGGTTCGTCGAGTTAAAGATAAATGTATCTGCCCATCCACCGCCGCAACTTCCACACCTTCGCCCCCCCCCCACTCTTTCAATGTCAATTTACTGCCTGTTTCTACTCATGTCTCCCCTGTAATCGTTTTGTGGTGGGAAACTGCAGCACATATGTACACTTTGAGACACCATGCTGACTTCACAAAATTTCAGGCTGGCCTCATAACCACTGCTTTACCACTGTATTTCCACAGAAAAAAAGGGACTCCTTGTTTGTTACAGCAGTGATCTGCTATAGCAAGAGTCAAAAGAATAACTGTGTATATTTGTGTGCATGCCATGTGCATCTATGTCCTGCATGTATAATGTGTACATGCATGAGAGGCTCACCTAAAAGAAACGTTTCCAAAGACAAATCCAGCACAAGATGCACCACCATTTTACCGAGCTACAATATCTAAAATTGTATGTCTGGTCTCAGCCTTGCCGTAAGCCCACTTCCACTGTACGGAGGATGGCATATGATGGGAGCTGGCGAGGTGTGAGGGTAATTGGCTTTGTCAAACTGAGTCAAAATGCAAATTTATGTCAACATTTTCTCGGGTGTTTGTTTTATCGAATAACTTGGAAAAAAATGGAATACAAACAAATGTTAACTTTTGACAGGTATATAAATAAAGTCTGTGAATGAATGGAAGCCGGGCTGTGTTACTGATTGCAATCATGAATACCATTAATGAAGTTTTGCAGCAGCGTATCTCTTGTTTGGATCACATTTTTTTTTTTTAATGTCAAGCAGAGACGATGTTTCTATGCTAATGAGGTAGCTGTACAATAACTGTCCTGCGGCATTTCAGTACAAATATGTCCAGAAGAGGAGGACATGCTGATTAAGGAGAATAGCCCATCATACTGTTCTAGGCTTAATTGTTTTGTACAAAACAATAGAATATAGTTAGGGCTGTATAAGCCATGTTGTTTTGGTGTTTCCCTCAGGCCAAAATTATAGGCCTATTCTCTTTTTTATTGCTCGTAATTTCTGTCAATTGTCTGCTGTGGTTTCACTATTTGTGGATGGAGCTTTGCTGCTGCTGATTCACCAACTGGGATTAAAAAGGTCTATCTATCTATCTATCTATCTATCTATCTATCTATCTATCTAACTATGTTTGTATCTAACTCAGTCCACAATTTATCAGTTCCCTGCAATTATCAATAACTAATTTATGCATCAATAAGATAAAAAAAAACATGAATTAATATTTAAAATATTTCAAAAAGAAAACAAGCTTAATGAGCCAGTACTTAACATTATAACTCACTCAGCTGTGTCAAATCTAATTAATAGCCAGTAAATATATAAATATTTAGAAACACGTCTGCCTCTAAGTAACTAACGTAAAGTTTTGATTAGCTTACTCATTAATTACCTGCTGGGTTTTCTCGGTGCATGTCTGATAATCTTCCATCACCTTTCATCGTGAGCAGATATGCAGTCCGTTTTTTTTTCCCCCACTGCATCAATTTTGTAGCCCTGTTGTCCTAATTACCATGAATTCATGCTTTATTAGTCTATTGCTTATTAAAGAATGGGCAGTAGTAAACAGGTGGAAAGTATGCATTTACCCAAGGACTGTAATTAAGTTTAAGTTTTTATGTACTGGCACTTCACCTACTTGCTATTTCCATTTTATGAAACTTTTTACTTTTACGGCAAGACATTTCACAAGGAAATATTGTACTTTTTACTGCACTGCATTTATCTGACAGCTGTAGTTACTAGGTAGCTTGCAGAATGAAGTTTGGCATGCAAAACATACGATAAGCTCATAAAATATGATGCACTGTTTGAGCTGACACCAGCCAACAGTATAATGGAGCAATTACATCCACAATATTAAAGCACCTCTTACAGGTTAATGCATTTTACTTTGCTTAAGTAAAGGATTTGGGCATTTTTGGGTCATAAAACACTGATTACTGATTCAGGCGATTAAGAAACCAATACAATAGTCAAATAAATCAACTGGTAAATAAGGCACTGCAAAAATAGACCCTGTTGGTACACAAGTTGTTTGGGCGTGTGAGGGTGTGTGTCCATGTGTGTGTATGTGCATGCTACCCTGACTCTCACTCATGAGGTCCGCTCATATATGATGCAATATGACTGTAATGAACTGCCAAATGTTGGGGAAGCATGCATAAATTCGGCACCAAAGCATTCTGGGAGTCACACAGCTCACTATGTAGTAGCCCGTGTCTGTCATAGTCAGGCCTTCCACCACTCATGGCTGGGATGATTAGCTCAACCTGTGAATTGCCTTTTTAGAAAATTAGATCTTCTCGACAGGCAACAGCTACTCAAGCTTTTAGCGCCGTGATACTAGATTGAACACAGTGAATAAGGGACTAATATGTTAACAAATGGCTCATTAGACACAACTTCATTACAAAGTACTTAGGCATAAATATAAAGTGTCACCCCGCATGGGTTTGTGTTGCCTGCCATTATGTTAGCCGTGTGATCAGGTGGTGTGTGTGTGTGTGTGTGTGTGTGTTATCTGCAGTGCTGTGGTTCAGGCAGCTCTCCCTGCTCTGACAGACCACCCGGGTTCACCCAGTCCACCCACAGCTTAGGCGCCCTGTCACTTTCCTCACACTCCTTACACGCCTCACGTCCGTCCTGTTCTTGTCTAACAGTATTCATCCCCATCCAGTGTGTAACATCTGCTCATCAACAAGACAACCTCTCTCCCTCTGTCTGTCTCTCTGTGCCTCTCTCACTTTCTCTAAAAACCCAGCTTAAGAGTCCATATGGCTCCACCTGCCCCTAACTCACCCCCACCTCCGTCCCCTGTAGTTATTATGCCTGCCTGTCCCCCTGTGGACTGTTTTCTCTGAGTACTGCAGCAACACACAACTGGCTATAAATCACATTGCATTATCACCGCGCCGTGCTCGCCTTGCGCTCTGCCCGCCCACCGTGCGCCTCCGATTGGCCGGCGCGCCTCCTTGGCCAGCCTCTCCAAGCAGGGCATCCGTGCAATCGTAAATCCCGCCTCCTTCCTTGGGGCTGATGATTGGAAGAAAGGGGCTCTCCTTGAACTGTCAATCAAAGGCTTTCTTGTGCGCCTCGCATCCAGTGCTGCTGCGTTCGATGTGCTGAGTGCGGAGCGACGGGACGCGCTGCATACCAACAGAGACGTACAGGAGCAGGCTAATTAACGCTAAAAGTGGCGACTTGCGACTTTCTCAGGACGCACAGACTCCATCCCGTATTCTGTGAAAAGAAATATATTTATGCCAAGTCATTGGACAGCTGAAATTTCACCTTGGCTTCCTATGCATTTTCAAACATATTTTTCTTTTTCTTCAAGGCATTCTAAGCTGAACTAACACAGTGTTTGGGATATTTGTGATTTTTTTTTGTGCTTCAATATCTTGGTGATTGAGTGGTTGTCTTTTGGAGAAGATAAACAGCCCCCTGCGCCTCTTCAGTCTGGGGTCATCAAAGGGAAAAGTCAAGTGGATAAGACTGATGTTTTCGTCCATGTAGAAGTAGAAGCGGCGGACTATTGCTATTGACACTGGCTAAACATTCCTTAGGTCTTTTTTATGCATACATATTTCCCCTTCAACGGTGCGATAAAGGAGGAATAGGACGGCATTTGGTTGCAAAAAAACAAGCAGAAAAATCAATCACAACTCCATCATGGGCTGCCCCGTCTTGCGAAACGCGTTTGCTGCTTTCATCCTGGTTTTGCTGTCAAAAGGTAAGTTGTTGCGGGCTACTTAATCGTTCTGGTGATGTTTCTGTGCCGCTGTGTCTCTCCGCATGTATCTTCGCCTTTCATTTTCTGAAAACGGTGGTGGAGGTGAATACTAATGACTGGGGGGGGGGGGGGGGGGGGGGTTCACCTGCCTATGAATCACGCGTGTCTGCTGTGCCATTGCGCGCCTGCTTTCCATTTGCTCAGAGAGAGAGTGATGCTGCGTGTGTGTGCGTGCATGTGTGTGTGTGTGTGTGTGTGCGCGCGCGCGTGTGCATGCGTGAGCGCATTCTTGTGTGCGCGCGTGCAACACCAGGTTCATCTCCAAGCCAACCTTGCGTTCCAGCGTAGGCTACGAGTGATGCATGTTAAGATGTTTACTTGAAAAAAATAGTCACTCCCATCTCCAGTCTTCAGTGAGCATTCCTTTACGTGACATGAATGGTCGTGTGTCCCACACACACCAGTGAAAAGACAGACAGAGAGAGAGAGAGAGAGAGAGAGAGAGAGAGAGAGAGAGAGAGAGTGTATGTGTGTGGGGGGGGTCAACTTAAGGGAAAGTATAGGCAATGCAGAGACCAGAGAGAAAGAGAGACTGTTGTTTCTCTCTTCAAGCCCAAGGTCGAGAGATGTGCTTGTGTGTAGGCTATGCGTGAGTGTCTGTACCTGTGCGCGTGTATGTGTATGTGTGCGTGCGTGCGTGAGAGATAAATGGTTAAAAATTGAGAGCAGGAAAGGTGGGGGGGTTCAAACATGCACCGGCTGAGTAGTCAAACCTTCCCTCTGTCTATCACTGGCAGCAGCATCTCATCCATGACTGAAAAACAGATTTACTTAAAAACATCTCCTCCAGAAATTTTCCAGCTCGAAACCTCTTACAGTGATGAGATAACTGCACAGCCAGGAGATTCAGATGGCATTTTAAGAAGATTCATTACGAATAACACAAACAGACAGAAAGAGGCCTGTGCCGTTTTGCTATATCCACAGGGAATGCAGACCTGGGAATTTTTGAAAATGCTGTTGAATTTTTAATTATATCTAATACTCTCACCATGCTATTTCTTGCCCGTAATGCATTGCTTGTGCAGGACATTCTAAACCAAGCACTTTAATTTCCCCCTGCCCATCGAGCTTGGACACACATACACACACAAACACACACACACCTGGCTCAATTAGTCTCCCATTCGCCACGTGGGAAATCAGTATATAAATAAATTACTCTGGCCCTTAATAACAATAATTGATGTGTCAGTGCAATAAGATGTGAGGTTAACAGCCCGCAGATGCAGACGGGCTATAGCCTCCCGCTCCACAGCTCCTTGTGGGCAGGAGAGCCCAGCTGGTCATGGTTGGCTTGCCACAGCAAGCCCCTTCTCCACACCAGGCAGAGAGCAGACGGACAGCCCTGCAGGACGCACACAGCACACAAACACAGAGCACAATAGCCTCAGAACCGCAGAAGCCAACTCTGCGACCATACTGGCTCTCATTTCAGCCCGCAGCCCTCTGATTTTGCAACATGTGGCTTTGCAGGACAAAGGTTTGACAGCTTATGCAACGTCCAGTTGAAGAGAGAATGTAAATTGATTGCAGATGTGCACATGGCAACACAGCAA
This sequence comes from Myripristis murdjan, assembly GCF_902150065.1. Taxonomy (NCBI): domain Eukaryota; kingdom Metazoa; phylum Chordata; class Actinopteri; order Holocentriformes; family Holocentridae; genus Myripristis; species Myripristis murdjan. The sequence continues at coordinate 25,283,836 of NC_043995.1, read as the reverse complement.
ATCCCACTCTTTTTTGGAGAGGTATCCTTCCTGTGCTGCTCTCCTGAGTTGCATTTGGTCCACAACATGTCCGTCTTTTAAGGAGGAATGCATGCATTATAAAGTAAGAACATGACTGCTAAAAGGGCACGGTTTCTCCCCTCCTCCCCTGTTAAATCATGCAACAGTTGAATAAACCTTTCCATATGTGCTCATGAGAGTTCGTTCATTGTGATATATGGCCGCTCCCATGCCTTCACCACCAATGTCTGGCAGCCTGTGCGTGAGTTATTAGTGTTGGGTTATTGATGTGTCAGACAAACACCCCTGAATGATTGTACTGTTTCTTATTTGTCTAACTTAAACAGATTTCTTTTTCCTCTTGACAATGATTATCATTCATTTTGCCACTTGACATTATATATGACAAAAGATCATTAAGAGAGAGAGTGGCATTTTGTCTCTGTTACCTTCAATGACACTGAAAGGCAGAAAGCAAAAAATATTTCAAACCTCTTGTTACTGTACAATGGCATGCCATTCAGGTTGAAGAAAGGCTTTTATGTGCTGCAAAACACCATTATTCAAAGGCGTCCTGCAAGCTTGTGTGAATGCTCATATCATGTCTTCACTATTCCTGGAATGCCTCAGTTCTTGCATACTATTATGCCTTTTGCTACTCAATTTATTGTTTAAAATTTTTGAAAAACACAGGGTGTATGGCCGGGAGCCCACTCTCCCTATAGGAAAATATCTGCACTTTCCTGGCACACAATCGTTCTGCAATTACTCAAAACCTGTTTCATCTATGTTGGAGAAGACATGCTGTGAGGCTTTGCTGCCCACTTATTTTCCCAATGAGGGCTAATTAAGCCTGAGAATATAACCACACACCCCCACACCAAATTAAACAATTTATCCTCCACACAAAGGATTTCTGTTATGACAGAAACCTGCAAGATCTGATTATGAGGGTAATGCCATCATTGGCTCAGTGAAAATGGAAATATGACAGGAGCAGTGCTTCAGTACATAGTGCTACCTGGGTCACAATGGAGGGTGTTTAAGAATCAAAGGATATCTATTATTATATGAATAGCAAATGTTGAAGTTGAATTCTGATGAGGGAGCAGTGAGCATCAAACCAATGTCAAAGTCAATGTTGACCTTGACAAAAAAAATACAGGTTTTTATAGATTCCTATTTTACAGACGTCCATTATTGCTGTTATGAAATCCCACTCCCTTGCCATACTGCGTATATATCAGTGCTGCCATATTCAAACAGTTCAACAGATGGGTTTTCCCACTAACATGCACTGAGTCACTGCTGTGATGGAGGCTCCTGTAAGAGGAAGTGTACAGGCCAGGGCACCAACGCAGGTGAAAGCAGGCGGGGTGGCTTTGTTGCCCATCATCCTTCTTATTTCAGCAACATGTGGGGGCCAAGTGGGGTCAATGCACATAACACATGTTAGCACGTGCTCGACTGGATCACCAGCCTTGGCTTGGAGATGAAGAGCTGGGAGTGCTTCATTGTGCCAGCTTCAACAGATGCCTTGTGCTTCTAATCTGGAGGGGCCTCTTCTTTCTCTCCCTCCCTTTGAAATCCACAATTTCTGTGTGCCGTTGTTCCCCACGCTTGGCTTGCATGTGTCTGGCCGTTTTGGCAGGTTTCACTTATCTACAAGTGTTGGACTGAGAAGGCCTGGATTTGGTCTCGAGAGCCTGAAGGACTAGAGTCGGTGGTTCAAAGAGTCTCGGGTGGGTTTGTGGTCTGAATTATTTTCCTCTTAAGGTGCATTTGTTTAGCTGGGCAAGGGGGGGGGGGGGGGGGGGGGGGGGGGGGGGGGGGGGGGGGGCACTTTGTTGAATGTATTCATTCCTCATACTGTGGTAGCTGAGTCAAAGATAAGATAAGATAAACTTTAAAATAGAGAAGAATAGAGGAAAAAGATTGATGGAGTCTACACGGACATACAAAGCAAAAGATGCCCCTGTATCAGCTAATACTGATGGTGCTTAAAACTCGGGGAAACAGACGTGACAGTAGCCTTGCGCTGTCCTGTGCTTTCTGCCACTTAAGGCTGAACAACACCAAGCATGGATGTGGTGTGACACTGCAGCAGAACGCGTCTATTACAATCAACTGAGGCTGCTATGCTTACCATGGAGGCTGCATGCACCTGCACGGGCTTCACGCTGGTGCATTTTTCCTCTACATGCAGTTAAGTGGCTTTCCAATGGGGAAAAACATGGCTGGCATGCAGCCCACATGCAACACAGCGTTAGCTAGCGTTGTGGCAGGTATAGCAGGTAACCAAAAGCACTTCGCCCCGCCTAGGTGACGTGCTGCGTATTTCAGGTGCACCAGATTCAGTGCCAGCACACAGTATCAGGAACAGGGGAAAGCAGCAGCGTGCCAACAGTTCACTGCACCCGCACCATATGATTGCATTTCCAGCAAGAAAACACATCCATTAGGTCAACAAAACCAACAATTAACAAGTTAGGATACTTATAAAGGTGATACCCTGAGTTCTAGTGCGTTTGTGTCTGGGACAGACCTGCAGGGCTTTTAGTCTGTGCTGGGAAAAAATGCTGCTGCATTTTCAAAACCATTTTGTTTCAGCTGCTCCACTTCTCGGTGATTGTATTGAGTTATTGAATAGTTGTTTCTTGCAAAAAATCTTCAAAGTGACTTGACAGACAAAACAAGTCATGATCATGACGTTCAATGTTATTCCAACAACAGGGACAGCAAAGTAAACAAGCAGTGCCACTTAACTGTAATTTATTGTTCCCATCCTTGCCCTTGCAACATGCTCATGGACTCTTTTGATGTTATTTGTACTGGGAAAGGACGAGTTAATAGTAACAACAACAACAACAATAATAAAGTGCTGCACATTATATCAAAAGATGGATCAAAGTTGAAACAGTGGCAAGGATAATTGTGAAGATATTAAATTCCTTTTGAACAGCTGAATCTCCTTCATTTATGTAGGGAATCTATATGGTGTATATACTTCTATTTTTGTGTTTTGTTAAAAATGACTGATATAGTACAGCTCTGTATTTTTAGATTACAATAATAGAATAGAATTGGGATTCCATATGATAGCATCTGAGTGGAGTCATGTCATTTGCTCAAGCATTTCACTTCAAAGAGGAGACCAGAGCACTAAACTGGATTTTTGCACTCAAATAATGAAAAAACAATCAGAATCAGCAATCGTTGAGAAATGGAATCGATAAGCAGAGCCGGAATCGATAAAGTCTGAATGCCCTATGGCAGAGACCGCTGCTGTGATGGAAAATGAATAGGTGTGGTGGATTCTGTGTCGAAACTTCTTTTGTCATGCTGGCTGGATGGATAGTTGAGAATTGCTATACACACCAGTGTTGCTGGGTGTAGCTAAGGCAGGAAGTGTTGCCATGGAGAAGTCACCATGGGGCGAGAGGAAACTCATTCCAAGTTGCAGAAGACATGGAGGGGTCAAGCCAAGAACGGATTACAGATCGAGCCAATGGGGCCAGTGCCCAGCGGCCTCTGACCGCTAGGCGCCCCCGGGGGCGTCAGGCTACAATGCCTGGAGACAATCTACTGTTACTGCAAAATTTATATAGACAGACAGATAGTGCTTGAATATGTGCCAGTAAATGTTAGCACAATGTGAAATAAATGAGGACATGTTCCTGGGCTCACACCATTTCTCTGAATACGAGCCAATTAAAGAAAATTACTGCAACTTTAATACTGAGGATCCAAGTTATTGCCAACTAGTAATGCTATATTCCTGTTCTTATGGGATATTACTTAAAAATAGGTATGCTGTAACACCTCTATGATATCTGTTTTGTGTGCTTTTTTTTTTTTTTTTTTACAATAGCCATTTTATTGTGGTCCATACAGGGGCCTCATCAGACCATGACACATCTTTGGGGCAAACAAAGTTAAACTAGTGCACACATGTCAAAATTTTTAAGAAGCGTCTAATTTAAACTATTCTTTGCCGAATCAAGCGCAAAGGTGTTTTTTCAATGTTGTAGAATCACCAAGACTACTTAATTTAGTTTAGCTGTGAAACAGTTATTCATTATGGATGCTAAGACTTTGACTTCCAGCTGTGATTTTGGTTGCTGTCATGATGCCTCCTGCATATGATGAAGAATTGTGGCATGCCGAGCAATCACTGGCAGTATTTTTATTGGATTTTAAGATGGCTAGGGTTTGAGATGCATATCAAAGACTGCAAAATACTTGCAGAATACTATGAAATAGAACTCTGTTCATTATAATGTAGATCCACTACATGGGTTTTGGACCATTTCCAATTACTGGCAAGACAGAGATGAATAACCCCTGAGCTGGTGACTCCATGACCTGCCAGGGTGAAACTGACCTTTGCATTGCAAAGCGTTAGCAGCTATCAGCCCAGAGCTAAGACTGGGAGGTCATAGTTCAAATCTGTTGTGGATTCGTAACCACAGTTGTAGTGTAGCCGAGAGGCGGTGTGGCGGCTCCCTGCCCTTGAGATTTCTCCTGTCTGTTTTGATAAACACTTCACTGGGCTTCACATATTGGTTTGGGGGCTGGCAATTACACATTGTGTCACTGCCATAAATAATGATTACAGCAAGGCTTGTTTGCAATTATAATTACAGTTATAATATATGGAGTTCAGTGTAATGGAAAGGAACTGGGACCGTTTTCAACTCGGGACAGGTAGTTATACTGTGTTTAATTACTGTAGTAATTCCCCTCCATACAACCTCCCTTGTCCTCTCTGTGTCCCGTTCCCAGATAAAGCCCAGCCTTGGTCTGGTTTTGAATATGTACACGAGCAGTGGGTTTTCTCTGTAATATAAATGAAAAAGAGCCATGTTTTATTTAATGCCGGGGAAGAAGGATCAGTCAAGAGGCAGCTGAGTGGCTGTAGAAGCAGAAACAAGTGGGGGCTCATATGCACTCCCATAATCCCACGCACACACACAGCTACACACACACACACACACACACACAGAGATACTCACTCACAAAGAGATACATACACATGCATACATATTTGAAAATACACTGGAACTGTGGGGTAGTACCTTTGCTTGGGCCACCAGGAAGATGAATTTCAACAATTCTCCCACTGAAGGTGCAAGCGGTAAATCAATGGAGAGCCAGTGGAGCCTGGTGTGCCCAGCCTTGATGGAGACAATGGAATGTCTTCTCATATATGTGTGTGTGTGTGTGTGTGTGTGTGTGTGTGTGTGTATATATATATATATATATATATGGTATTAATACCTCGTGTTTGTATTAATAACTCTTGTTGATCTCTTCTCAATATTGTTCATATAGACAGACCTTCAGCAGAGAGCAAATTCCATTGTCTTGGTTGGAAGCTGCAGTCCAGGCTGTGGATTGAGCTATCTGGAGAAATAGAGAGAGAGTGAGTGAGAGAGAGAGGTAGAGAGAGAAAGAGGGAGAGAGTGTGCGTGAAAGAGAGATGTACTGTTTGTTGATGTGCAAATGTTACACATTTGATGGGGAGGAATATTGTGAGGGAGAGAGAGGGAGAGCATTGTGCGATTTTCCTTCGTCTTTCTCTTCCTTCTAGTCTGTTTTGTGCCAGGGAGTTAGCATCATTGGAAACACAATTCAGATTAGTGCAGGCGGCTTGTCCTGAGGGAGCCGGGAGGGACGAGGGTCCCGCTTCTCTCCCCGTCCTCATTACCAAAAGACAAGGAGCTTGCCGGCAAATCAATGGAAAAGGCTTAGGCACTAATGCTGGCCATGCCTGGTGATGGGACTCGGCTCTGTGTGTGCTTATGTGTCTCTGCGCGTGTGTGCCTGCATGCACATGCATTTATGTGTGTGTTAAAGTGTGGGATCCAGCCGTTGTGTGTGGGTATGTGGAAGTCTAATCATTTGTGCAACAGCAGAAGGCTGGAGAAAAACATTTGTTTCAACCGACTGCTGAATTGCTCGCCGTTGGAGTACCCTCAATACCCCCTGTTAACTGCGGTGATATTTACCGCTGGGATATATGATAACACGGAAGCCCTTTAATTACACAGAGATAACGTCAGATTCATCAGTGAATCCATTTAGCCCAATACTAATACTGTTACCATTGTAATTATAATTGCTCTAGGCATTGTTGCCATGACTACTGTTACTTCAATAGCCTGCAGTTGTGTACAACTTCTTCTCCACTCACAAAAGAGACCAGCACCTTGGTATTTCCTGTCAACACCCCCCTGAAGTGGAAGCCAGAATGGAAATATGCGGAGCAATCCACCTGTCTCACGGCTCAATCTGTGCTGCATCTGTTGTTGCTGTGGCTGATGTTGTTGTTCTCACATTTGCCTTCATCCCATCCTTGCGCCTCTTGTTTTGTTTACACAGGTAAAACTACTGGGTGCAACAAATGCTAAATAATGGTTTCATGTTGTGGATTTTCAGCCCCTCCGCTGCCTTTGACATCTCATGGCGCTGGAGGTGTTTCTGGGTCTGTGGAGGGGAAGGGAGGGCAAGAGGGAAGAGAGGGAAATAAATAAAACTGAGGAAAACAGATCAATAAATATTTCAGCAGCTGCTCCCTTCACAGACTTCTCCTCAAGCCATAAGAGGTAGAGAGGTGGAGGGGAGACAGGGATGGATAAGGAGAGCAAGAGAGAGACAGGGAGAGAGAGAGAGAGAGAGAGAGAGAGAGAGAGAGAGAGAGAGAGAGCAAGTATAGGGGTAATTGTGTCCCAGACTTGCATTCACAGAGAGCGTAAGAGATGAGGGTGAAAGAGAGAGACAGAGAATGGGGATAATTGTGTCCCAGACTTTAATAGAGAAAGAAGGTATGAGTGAGGAGTGGAAATGCGACACAAGGTGTGCTAACGAGCATCACATACCACCATTGTCTCCTATGGGAACACGGAGAGGTGTGTGAGAGGCCGGGCCCCTGGACTTTAGGCACTACATAATGGTGATTGTAAGAATCTCTGCCTGACTTGCACATAATTCTAATTCCTGTCAGGAGTTGGCAACAGACCGTGTGGGTGTGTAGTTTTCGCACTGAGCAGTTCAAAATGATAATGAGCTGGTCAGCAGCTGAGACGGGAAGCATGTTGCCGTGAATCAGGCGTGGCCAGGGCTGATGCCACTGCACTCCAATTATCAGCTGACGCTCTCCATTCGCTGCCCACGTCGCCATGAAATACAGATTAACACAGGAGACACGCATTATATGCAGTGTGTGTAGTCCGGTATGTATGTTTAATTCAGACAGCAAGGGGCAGGTGGGGCGATAAAAAAAAAAAAAAAAAAAAGACATAGGGAGTATATGGAAGTGAACAGGCCGGCGAGATGGAGGAGTTATGAAAAAATGATTGAAGGAGGGCTTCTGGGAGGGAACGGGGGAAGAGACACAGATGGCGTCAGGGAGGAAGGGGAGGGAGGGGTGCAAAGACCCGCAACAGGCAGCGATCGAGATGGATTGATTTTGCAGGCAGATGATTAGGTGGAATGAAAAACATGGCAGGTTTATCCTGCCAATGAAAACTGTGTTTGGGTGATATTGCCGTGAGTGGGAGTAGTAAAATTGTTTCAGGGTCACTTGCTGTGTGATATTGCAGCATTAAGGAGCTGGTGCTAATGTGATATGCCACTGGTTAGGGAGTCATTCCAGGGAGGCAGCACACCTCTAATAAGATGCTCATGCAGTGTGCCCACATGATAATAAGTGGTTTGGAGCTTGTCGAGAGACTCCACAGGTTACATAAACTATTAAATTTAGACACCCCTTCAAATTGCCAGCATATACACTAATCAAATACCAACATTCTGGGTTTGGGAAATCAACACAACTGGGAAAACAATCCATCTTGATGCCTAGTGGTCGGCAGAGCTTGCCGCTGCGGTAGCCCACTGCTCCGAGCCCGTCTCACCGCTACATTGGCTGCGATGAATGGATACACCGCAATTTTCTTGTCATTTAAGGCCGGTTCCATCTATGAAGGTGCCAGTGGGATTTTTTTTTTTTTGTAATAAAGTATCCGTATTAGCACAACATCCTGACAGTAAAGACTCAAGCAGAATTTCACTAAGGATTTGGCTTAAAACGACTTATGGGAAATGTTCTCCATTGACTTGAAAGATTTTGATTCCTCCCTCCTTTCCATCAGGCACCGGGTGTTAAAAATCGCTGCGTGTTGTGCTTCAGAGAGCAGGATCACAAAATTATTTTTTAACATGTTTTTTTTTTTTTTTTGTGACATTGTGGTGCTTTTGTGGTAATTGGGATGTTAGGTGAGATTTCGCCAATCGATTGTACTGCAGTTGGCTTTAATTGGTTTTGGGAGAAGATTTTGCTGGGTTATTGTGTTATGATATTTCACTAATTAGATGTGGGGTTGGATAATGCTAAAAGCCTGTGCTGCACTTCCCAGATTTGTAACACACAAAGTGAATTTCCATTAGCATTTGGACATGTGTGCCTGTGCGTGTGCATGTGTGTGTATGTGTGTGTGTATGTGTGTGTGTGTGCTTGCCTGGACTGGCACAGGGAGTGGGGGGATAGCGGGGGAACAGAGGGAGTGTATCCAGAATATTGCGTTCAGATCTTACTAAAGATGTTTCAAGGATGTGGTGTGCTTTGAAGCCATGCTTCAATCAAATCTGACTCCGTTTGCTGGCAGGAATTTGGCTGAATACTGCCATGTAATTTATTGTGTAATGTCATTCCTGGGGTTCAAGTGTGATTTCTAAATTTTGCCCATGAAATCCTTTCTTTTGTTGACATTTCAAGGCTGTGGTATACTTTAAAACCCTGTGTGAATTCCATTATTTTCCCTTCGTCACATTACAATGGCACTAAATATCTTCATATTTAGTGCCATATTGTTATGAATTTTGCTTGGAATTTAAATGGACTAATTAACGTGTGTATGTCATTCCAGAGATGCTTGCTTGAATCGCAATTAAAATATTCCTTTTGTGTCATACGGTCCTTGTTTAGGCACCGCATGCTTCGTATTCCAATCAAGTGCGTCTTGGCTGATGCTATTTTTGATGCACTTTAAATGTGGCACACTAAAAAGACACGTCGTAGCGACACATTTCACGAGTTATTCAGTGAGATCATTTTGTCACAGCAACATAACATCACACTCTCTCCCCATTAAGAGGGTACTGGCTGTATCGATGTGACCTTTATCTGGCCAGCAGACCTCCAGTTCCATTAAGAAATAATGAAGGTGTCGGAAAAGGGCAATTAGCTGCTTAATGTTGGGCAACAGTACTCTAATACAACATATTTTTGCTGACAAGTCAATATCTATACCTAACAGCAGCTATAGTGCTTTGAAACACTGTTGGAATCATTGTTATGTTTGACATTATAGAAATTAATTTGTACATTTAAGTTGCACTGAACCTGTTTCACTGGATCATCACAAGCAAACACACGACCGGCATTTCTTCTGTGATAAAAAGAGACAAAAAAAAAAAAAAAAAAAAAAAAAAAAAAAACTCTCAGCTGGAGAAAAAAAAACTCTGTGCAGTCGCAATGTATTTATATGGTACTTTGAAAATGAGAAAGTCTATCGTCATACTGAGCAGTGCAGTGATGAGAAGAAGTGATGCGACCCAGACAAAATAAAACATGGAAAGGTTCAAGATAAAAAAAAGAGAAGTCTATCAAAAGCCCAAACAAAACACAATCTTCATCAGACTGATGTCAGAACAATACCCAAACCACAGAAAGTTCAAACCAGATAATATTTGAACCATGAAAGATAAACAACACTATTCAACTCTTGTTATTAAACCCCGTGTTGCTCTATCTATCTTAAATATCTGCTCTACCACACCTACATTTAACTTTGTTTGTTATTTTCAGTTTGACAGCTGTAATCAAAATTGATCTGTATACAGCAGGGAGCCAACTAAATCAGACATGACAAATGTGGGGCAGACAGTGCAGGTGTTTTCTCAATCAGGCCGACATGATTGATCCTCTCTTGAATCCATCATGATCAAGCCGTATTGACATTAGGGTTCTATTAAGATTTTTTTGACAGGAGAAAAGAGAGATGGCAGCGCATCGACCACGGTGCGAAAAAAGTTTCAGCCCTGCACGGCATTTCATTTCAGCCCGGTGAGCATTTATAAGCCCAAAAAGTTATAGGGAATTCTGCTGGTGCTATTGATTTCTCTTTAATTAGATTTTTTACCAGACTGGTTTGTGTGGATTAATGTGAAGAGTTATGATGGCGGGAGAAGACTTGCCTGAGGGTTCAATTATTTCAGACAATTAGGGCAATGATATCATATGTATGTAATGGATTGCACTTGATTAAAGCATGTTTGTCACTCGAGTTTGATATCATGCTCTGAATACGAAGCACTTCAGCAAATGTGTTTGATATCGTGTGCTCTATATGAGGGGTTTGAGCGCAGTGTCTGTCGTTTAATTCCTCATTTCTGCTCACTGCACTAAAACATGGTGGTAGTTCTCTAGTATATAGATGTACGATGTCAGCACTTTGACAGCGCAGTTTGATGTAACAGTGATTTTTTTTTTTTCTGTATGCAGGGAAATCTAAATGAGCACAGACTCTTTTTTCAAACAAGCACAGTGCACAAGCCGAAATGAAATACAACACAAGTTGCCCAGCAAATATTTATAGATTTAAATGAATCCCTCTGACAGACTGTATCTTTGAAAGCTTATCATTTTGATTAAGAGGACAGCAATTATGCAGCCAAACATGGCATTGAATAGAGATGCATGAAAGTCGCACTGCACTTACAGCACTATGCTATCATGTATAATGCAGCTGGCTGGCATTCTGTGTGTTATGCGTCGCTGCTCGGCCTTGGGGAAACCAGGGCTTCTTCCTCCTCTCATATCACACTTGAAGCCACAGCAACACAACCTGAAGCCTTGTGTTTGTGTTTTCTGGGGCAGCCTGACATCCACAGGCAGATGGACACGTATGTTGAAGTGCACAATCAGACATGTGACCCCTCGGCGCCCTTTCCAATCACCTGGCGCTCGCTGCATCTTCACAGCCTGTGATAAGAGCCGCGCTTCCCCTGCTGAGGCTGCCCCTGCAACATACTCCCTTTGCAGCAAGGTTAATGGGAATAGCACAAATATTAATAACTCTATTAATGTCTTGCCAGTCGGCCTCCATTGGTAGATGACACCATTCAATAGCCCGTAGCAGATGGCAAGCTTGTGTGTTGTCTACAGGGTGACTCAGGCTGACCTCACTTGCATCCACAAACAGAAATGGACAACAGGTACCTCACTTCACGGATCCAAGACCTTGGCTGTAAAAACGGCCAGAATAACACGCAATTTAATGCTTTATTCCGTGTTAATATTGTAGCTTTTGTGGGATATGCCAGTTAGGTTTTCTGGGGCTGATTTTTCTGAGGCCAATTTTTTCTGTCAATACTTTATTTCCTTTTCAACCATTGCTGATTGGAATTTGTTCCAGTGCTGTTCATAAATAACACATAAAAACAAGAACAGACAACATCCATACCACATGCATCATAAAAACCAGTTCAGCGACGCTCATGAAAACACATGGAAACGGTAGTTAAAAATTAAAACTGATCAACATACAGCAGTGAAGGGGGTAGGATGGAGCTGCTAAGTGCCCCTGGTGTGCAGAGAGATGAAGCAGTTAAATATCCTAAAAAGATTAAAAAATAATAATAATAGATAACAAATAGAGATAGGACTAAAGTCTGTGATCGACTGATCACTGATCTCATCGCAGATTGAAAAAATGAATTTTTACCCCGGCTTTCCACTAACGGCTGCACATCATTTAAAAGTGCACAGCAAGCATAAATGTTATGATTCAAACGCAGCACTGGGCTTCACAGATTGTTCTCATAGCTGCAAGACATAGCCGGCCTATCCACTTGTAAATAATTCATAATTTGTATCCAAACATAGCAATTACTACATGTTTGTGTGTTCTTTACATGAAAGTTGCTCCACAAATCAAACTAAATCTTAAAAATAACTCTGAATCACAGAATGGGATGCTGTAATTAAAAACTTTAAGCTCAAATGTGACATCTCAGATGCCACTGGTCTTATTCGATGAAACATAAAGGGATGATGCATCGGGTGGATGATTGGCCCAAGGCTACCTGCAGCATCTGTGGGTGACTCTGGGTTTATGTGTTTAAACATGTAAAGGCAATATTTCTAATAGAAACTGCATTTTATTAATGACTGCTAATCAAAATCTTGTGTAAATATCTTTTTCTTTATTGTTGCAATATCAATACTGAGGTATTCGGTCAACAATATCACAATATTTGAATTTGAATCACTCATCCCTACAAGGAATAACCCCTGAAATTGGATTTTGATACTCAGATGTTTCTGCCCCCCATTTCGCCACCCACCCCAGCCGTCCTCCACTAGGGCCGCGAACCATGGGTTGGACACTGAAGGGGCCTGTCATGCCTAAAGTGTGGGAATGTGATGAACCCTGTCTATAAGCATGCTCAGAGCGAGACGGCACCTCTGATGGTTCCTGCATGGCGAGAGGAGCCCTGCATTATGGGAGGTAATTGGCTCTGCTGGAAGGGGAGAGGAGACTCCTGGGACGGGCTCTGCTGGAGGAACGGGTGCGCCAGATAGAGTTGGTTGAGACAGAGGCGCACCATATGGAGGGCTACATCTGTTTGTGGCTGCTTGTTTTTGTATTAGCCCTGCCAGGTTGACTGCCATATTCATTTCATGCCTGTGTTATTCCACCTGCATCTTCAGCTGAAGCTGCTGATCATCCTTATTTAAAAAAAACGACAACAACAACAAAAAAAAATAATAAAAACAACCGAGTTTTGGATCTCTGTCAAACTGCAGAAAAAAAAAAAACAACCTTAGAATCCAATAAAGAAACAGCAACAAGGCACATAGCGTAATTATTAGTGATTAATAGTATGTTAAATTTTTCCGTATTAGCCTTTAAGCTTTGATCCTCGCCGGCCCTTTGATCTGGTATATTCCCCTTTTTTCTACATACACTGGGTTGTGTCATTGAATACAGATGTACTTTGATATAACCACAAAAAACTAGACTTGAATGGCAGAGTTTCAGCATAACCTGAGGTGACAGATCAGCTCAGCAGTGCGCTGACTAATGTTTACTTATATCATGTTTCCTGGCATGTTAACTTTATTGCCATTTGTCGCCACTGTGTTCCTTGCAGTTACTCATCATCATGTCAGTCACTGCTGAGTAAGTGATTGGTTTTCAAACAGAATTTTTTAGAGTGAGAATAAAAAAAAAAATGCAGGACTAAAAATATTGAATATGACAGCTCTCCCCTCCAAAAAAGGACAGGAAAATATCAGACTTGCTGGAATTGAGTTGCATACCAATCAGATTCACACAGCTGTTGTGTCACATACGGTCAGAAAAATTTGGTCCGGTGTAAATTCAGCCTTGGCCGGCGAGGTGAGTTGTTAGCTAAATTGCCAGTGACAAACCCAGCTGAAGGATGGTGCAGCCCTGTGGCTCGGAAGGGGACAGGAATGAAGTGCAGAGTCTGACCTCCTTGCCAATCAGTGAGGATCAGTCTGGAGGCAGGGAGAGGCTGTTGGCTGCAGGCTCTCTCTCTGCCATCCTCAAAACAAAGCCTGACCAAAGCAACAAGCCTGGCTCCAAGCGTCCAAAAAATAACTCATCACCATAAGACTTGACACATCCATTGGATCTGGATCCAAATTCTGTCGTCTCTCTTTTGCAGTGTTCCATAAATAAGAAACCACAACAACTGTGTCTGAGAAGCGAATCCCTGCTTGGCCTCCTTTTGTGTCTGCAGTTGGGTGACCTGCCTGTCCAAAAGATTGTCTAACTCGGTGATGCAGCCGCACAAGTCTACTCTCCTCTCATGGACACTCACTGGGAAATGGCTCTCTTCTCTCTCTCCCTCTTTGCGCTTATTCCTCTGCCCATATCAAATAGACAGCCAGTGCTAAAAGATTCATGCGTGTGGACTTTGGGTCATTAAAGAATGATCCAGAGCAAAGCTTTTTTTTTCACCCTCATAATGAAATCCAATATTCATGAAATGGATTTTCCTCCCTGCTCTCCCACTCACTCTGGCTGCAGATGTGTGTTTGCCGGTGTATTTAGTCTCTGTTTGCCCAGTCCTGTTAGGCAAGCACGGGTTAATGGTATCCTAAAGGCGCATTTTCAGGCCACCCAGTTAATTACGCGGGGTTGACGGATGACCTTGCCATACATTACTTGTGTAAAGCAAAGCAGAGTGAGTGCATATCTGTGCTTTATGGAGATTGGGGTCATAGTAAAGACCAGTTAATCAAGCCTTTGTTTACATAAGCGCTCACCATAGGAAGCTTGTGGTTGCAGGTGGCAAGACAACATAATCAGGTGGATGTATGCATATACGTATAGGCTACAATATGAACCCTCTGACATTAAAACAACTATAATTAGCTGGAATATATCACACCTTATCTATCTGGGTGTGTGGGTGACCCTCTGTGTACATGCATAAATCCCCCATTTGCCCGAAATGGTCTTTTCTGTGATGATTTTGATGTTGTGGGTTGTGAAAAATTCACTGTGGGTGCAGCCAGTTGTGAGCTTGCTTGGAGCTATCAAGCAAAGGGAAGCCACAGCAATATCAACAATGGCAAAAAGCAGCAAGAAATGAAGTGGTGTGAAATGATTTTTTTTTTTTTTTTTTTTTTTCTGTTTTGGCCGCCGTCCACACGAAAATGGTGATTCACTGAAAATGCAACTTTTGGAAAACACTCTGAAGAGGTGGAAGTTTTAAAAATGCCATTTACCTTCTTCCATGCGGACAGGTGAAAACAATTTGGTAATGCTGATGTCGCCTCCGTGACTTTGTCTTTTTTACACAAGCCCATAGACACATTGACCTAACCAGAGAGGAGCAGTAAATTGTAATTTGCATTTTTCTCGGCAGAAAAACATAAGATGTAATTTACAACAGAATGCTTTAAGAGCTTGTACTTGTGTATTTGAAACACTTAAAATACATCATTTAATATGTCATTTAATTCTCAGATAAGACATGTTTTGATCCACTTCAAATCTAGAGTGTGGGAAATCAGCAGAACTCATCTTTCATAGTGTATGGGGGTTAAAGTCAGGACCATAGGAACTGAAAGGGTAGAACTGGCGTGGGCCTTTGGTTCGCGGCAAATTGGAGGATTTCCAGGTGGTTCACCTTGCCAAGACAACAGCTGTAAACGTTTCACTGATGTCAGCGCGTCGGCGGAGGAGTTTGTTTACATCGGGAGAACCGATGCATGCGAAAACATGTTGTTTTTTCAGAAAAGGGAACAAAAAGAAATAGAGAAGAAAATCATCTTGTGGCTCTTGATTTTGATTTGACTGTGACTTTTTATCAGAGCTCTGTGTCATTTTCAACAAGTGCATTCCTTGTATTTCTCCTCGTCTTCCCATATGAATGACTCAGGCTCACTTTTGTTTTTGTCATCCAACTTCATTTTTCACAAAGTTTTGGAAAATAGTTTTTTTTTTTTCAATTATATTTGTACCTGTATTTGTAACTCAGACGTGCCTAAGTACTCCAGTCAGTCCTCAACTTCTTGTGCATTTTAGTTTCTTTGTACACGCAGAGACATTTTTTTAACCGGCTCATATGTAGATTGAATTTTTTCTCTCTTTCTTAAAACAGAGAAATAAAAATGCACTTTCAAAATATTCATACCCTTGCAGACATGGCCTAAATGTGCAAAAGCTTGTTATAAAACATAGACTTTTTTTTTTTTTCCTGCTTCTGTATTGCCAGTTCTTTGTGTTGGCTGTCTCCTTCTTGCTGTGGACTTTATGGAGGCTGATTATCAAGATGAATGCCATGTTGGGGCAGGGACTTAATCAGCTGAGGGAGAGAGGGTGGGAAAACAACACACTCCTTGTTTAAACAAGTCTCTGTGGTAGGACATTGTTTTTTTAATTCACACACCTCCTTATGAGCCCATGAAAAGGCAGTGGTTACTATTATGTGCCTGGAAATGAGACACTATCTACAATAACCCAATCAATAACTGAAAACAATCATTATTTAATGAATATAGCCTTAATTTATTTTTCACGGTGTGATTTTCAGATTTTCAGACTTAAAAAAATAGAAGCAAGTGACTGACACCACTATTGATACCCCAAGGCAGCATTGCTGGTTGAATATTCATCAAGTCGTATAGGGATTTGTGTACTAAAATGCAAAAATGTTCAACCAAAGGGAATTATCTCTAAGTGATGCAACAATCTTCCTCATACATTGAATGGTGGTGTGACATAAAAAAAAAAAAAATAGTCTCTGTGATTAAAATTGTGCGACAAACGCCTCTATCAGCGCTGGCATCAGAGGCAATTTTAATCAGCCCATTTTTTTTTGTCATATCATCAAAAAACATTATGCCATGTCTTGATCCTCACCTCCTTCATAATGATAACCACCAACACTGCCATCATCAACTCTGATAATCAGCTAAATCTTTTGCCTCATCTTTTCCACTGTTATCTGCGTCTTTATCAGCGCCCCTAATTCCTGGCACCGCGCTCGGCTCTCTGCGGCGGAGTTGCGTCTTGTTGTCGCAGCGAGTCATGGTGTTCTTTACCACAATTATATACTCCACTGAAGCAAAGGAGGTAATCCCCTTTTTCTCAGTGTCTCTGATTATATTTTATTGCACTCATTTTTCATTTGTCTTCCTCACCCAAACCCCCACTCACTCATCCCCCCCTCTCCACTATCTGCTCAGCCATCTCTAGCTGCTGCAGTGGACGTCTGTCCTGACCACCCCAGCTCTGTGTCGTTCCCTCTTTTACTTGAAGTCGCCCTTGTCCCCGCTTTGTCTCTATCTATGTACGTCTGTCTTGCTCCCCATTTCCTCCCCTCTCTTTCTTTTTCAAGCCCCCCCTCGTCCTTCTGTCTCTGTCTGTGTTGCACACTCTTTCTGTCCCTGTGGGTGTGCCTTTCTTCCTAACATCTATCGCCCTTTCTTTTTCACTCAATTTAGCCCCCCTGTCTCTCCATTCATATGTGCTGGACCTCTGCTGCTCTTTCCCTCTTACCGTGTCATAAACTGTGAGATTGCTGTGTAGCATGGCACATATTGCCCTGCATGGAGCTGTTTGGAGTGCAGATGGAGTGTGAGCGGGGATAGAAGCACTTAAATTGAAAGGGTGAATGCGTGCGTGCCTGCGTGCATGTGAGTGCATGGCAAAAAAAAAAAAAGAAAAAAGAAAAAAGAAAAAATACACCTTAACAAGCCATTCAGTGTCATATCCACTCTTAAAATTTTGTTTTTCTTCAAAAATGTGAAAATGGGGTGCTCCGGTGGCTCATCTGGTAGTACGCATACGATGAATCATGGTTAAGCGCTCCGTGTTTGAATCCAACCCGGATCCTTTCCTGCGTGTCGTTCCCTCTCTCTCTCTCTGCCCTGAGGAGGAACAGCATCCTGGGGTCAGCCGGCCTGATGAAGCTGCCTCTCTTTGAGGCCATCAGATAAGATGGGCTGCAGCCAATCATACACCTTCCCCCATCAAGTCAATGCCTCCCCATCAGCCTGAGACCTATAAAAGGTGCCCTCTCACCTTTTTGGGGGGGGCCTCACCCCTCCATTCCCCTACTCCCAGTTTGACTGTCATCTGCTAGTTATGGTCTGAAACACCATCTGAATAAACCCTCGGCAAAACACTCGAGAACCGGGACCCTCATCGGCGTCAAGGCTCACTAATTCCCCTGGCGCCCATCAAAAGACGCTGGTAACATTTTCCAATCCTCCGTGGGAAGGTCACACGTCGGGCAAGGCCGGTGTGTGTCACCACCAGCAAACACATCTGTCATTCATCGGCTAATGAAGAAAACATTACGTGGCGCTGATGTTTCAGGTACATGCTCATAATCTTATCCAATCACATCTCCGGATCACAACTCGGCTCATCCGTGTGTTTTGCCTCGTTTGCAGTTTTGCTCATTTTCATTTGATTGCATCGGTCAGTAATTACATTTGCTCATCCACTGGTTTACATCTTGTATATAACCTGAAGTTGGTAACTTGTAATTAGCGGCTATAGTTGTAATAAAGTGTGCTTAATTTGCGTCAGTGTTTGGAGTATTTTGTAAGTGGAAAATTGATCCCCAATCAGGAAATATCTAATTCAGCACTGTGTAAGTGTGCTTAAACCATTGTGACGAAGATAACGCTCCCAACCTAAATGACTCTCTTGTCTGAACAACACGATATGTGGTTTTGCTCGGTTGTTACACCCACTTTTATGAAGAATTACCTCCAGTAATTACCCTCATGAGTGGTTGCTAATAACCAGTGATAATTCCCCCTACTTGTCATAAAAGACCAATCTAAATGTGTAGCCTACACCTGACTTTACTGTCTCTCTATTGTCACTGTCAAATGAAGCAGAAATGCCCCAATCAACTTTTGGAAAATTTTTAGAAATCAGGTGTCATTTTTTTTATCCTGGTGTGCTGATCTGCCTTGCACTGCATTGTTTCAACGTGTTTATACTTGTTCCCAGAAAAATTCACGAAACTGCATTGGAAACAAGTGGGATTATCTCATCCCACTGGCAGATTTTTTTTCTCGTTCTAAGAAAAAAAAAAACAAAAACAAGAATTGAATACTGAATATGAGATTAAATGATATGTTAAGAAGGTTAGTTTTGCAGTGTGCCTGTGAATATGTCTGTCACCGCACGTGCATAAACAGGCTCAGGCTCGCAGCGTGCGCATGTGAATCTCAGTGAAGCCGAAACCATGCAAGGAGGATATATATTTGAAGGGCTGTCACTGCGTGTGTTGATGTGCTTGTATGTGTGTGTGTGTGTGTCTGTGTTTGTGTGTGTGTGTGCATACAAGTTTGCAGTTGCACAGGCATGTGTGCGTATGCGTGTATCCGTGACGAAAGAATGAATGGGTCATTTCTGTGGTGCCTGAGGCTGTGAGCACAGAAGCGGAGCAGGGTGAAAAGGTCATGACAGGGCAGCCCCGCCTCCCATGGAAAAGCGTGAGTCATGGCAGGAAGTGGAAGCCAGCGGAGGGTCCAGCCAGCGAGTGTCGCCCTCCCCGAGGGGACCTCCACCCGGAGGGACAAACACCTCGTTATCTCCTTCATCGTTATCTCTCTTACTGTCCTCCACACCTCCCTGCCTGTCACTACAAGGGAGAATAAAGTCGTCACTCCCACACACAGCAGCAGGAAGGGGAGCGCTTGCCCCATTAACAAGTGTTTTCTAATTGGCTCTGAGCACTGACAGACAGCCACGCAGCGTACAAGCACAAGAGCCTTCTATAAATACAATCTAACAGGCTGACTTTGCCCCGTAGTGAAGTGTGCTGACGAGAACGCACACGCACACGCACGCGCACGCACTCACCTATGTGCACGCATGCACGCGCGCAACGGCAAACTCAAAGCGCACAAATTGCTAAACAGACAAACAAGTGAATAAATCAGAGGCTGAATAAATCTGGAAATCTGGGGATGTGTTTTTCTTTTCCCTCCCTTTCTTTTGCCTCATCCTTTCGTGCCTCATCCTGCTTGATCTTTCAGCCTCAACAGGAAAAGAGAAATTGAATTAAAAAGTGCTTTTGATATCTCCTTCCTCGCTGCGGATAAATAAAATGATCAGACTCTGTCAACAGGATGACTGCCGCCCCCGCCTCAACCCCCCCACCCTCCCAATATACCCGACCCCCCCCTCCACCCCCACACCCACCACACACATCCCTCGCCCCCCCCCTCTATTCCCAGCCACCCAATCCCACCCCTCTCCTTAGATTGGAATCTGGAAACCCATTTGCTGTCTCCCTCTCAGACCAACTCAGGCCGTGTCAGGTAGTCTGCGCACGTCCCCCTCAGTGCTTGTTCCCTCGTTCCCCTCCCTCTACCCTCCCTTCCCTTTTTTCTCTCTTTTGCTCTCTCCTTTCGTCTTTATCCCCTCGCCGTCTGCTGCAGGCTCTGTGGAGAATTTGCCCAAATTACCTGTCATACTGGCAGCTACGTGTAAATAAGCCCGGAAAGTGTGTCGCTTTCTCTGCGTCCCCCCCCCCCCCTCCCCACCCACCACCCTCCTCCCTCCCTCCCTCCTTCCATCGCTCTCCCTCCCCCTCTCCCCTCCTCCCCGCTATCTCGTCTCACTGCACACCGCCCTTCCCCTTTCTTTTCAATCCATCACATCTCTCCCCCATTTTTTTTTTTTTTCCCCTCCCTGCCCTCAACCTCAATCTCCCCTTGCTGTTTATACCTCCTTCCCTCTCTCCTCTCTCAGTTCGCCAGCAGAACTATGGGGAGGCTTGGGAAGTCTTTGTGGTTCTTTCTGGTGGGGAAAATGAGTTTGTTGCCGACTCAGTGGGAGATATAGCATGCAGAGAAACAGGCCATTGACTACCTGTCATTTAGCCCCGGGGCTTAGTGAATTAGAAATTACAGCCTTTGGTCTGCTCTCCTGCCAGCTCCAAACAGTTTTAGGGGATGGGGGGTTTGTGAGCTAGGGGGTGGTAGTGCGAAGCATGTGTTTATCAGTGAACAAAGGCCAGTTGTCAAAATTCAGCGCTAATGCTGTTTATTGGTATTTTTGAAATATTCTCCGTGGAAGTTTGGATGTTTACGCTTGTGTATGCGCGTGTGCACACTCGCGCGAGCTCCTGTGCATGTGTGTCTGCGGGTGTGTATGTTTGTAGGCGTAGGCGTTTGGGTTTTATCATTTACACACGTCTCTTAGTCAAGGTGGGTGGAGGTGGATGTGTGTGAGCGAGGTCAGGGCCAAGCTCTCGGTTCAATTTCTACTTTGGAAGGTGTAATCATCTCATGCACAGGGGTTACAGGTGCAAGGGCTGTGATTTGGAGGGAGGGAAATGGAGGCAAAACCTGGAGGAGGAGGTTACCGAAGAAAAGTGGAGGGAGGGACGAGGAGTGAGAACACAGAGAGAAAGGGAAAGCGCGAGCCTCGGAGACGGAGCTCTTAAACCCTGCCCAGGTAACAGAGCCGGAGTCTGGCTGGCCATCTTGTAAGATTTATCGAGTCCCATAGCTCCTCCAAATCATAAGCCAATAGAGATGTGTCATTCTGATAAATGAAGAGGGGTTTGGGGTTATTTCTGGGCTTTTTAAGGAGCCTTTCGGGAGCAAACACTCCAACAACCTTCCTAATTCAAGGACAGCGTTTTTTTTAAAAGCTGGCCTACTTCATTCATCAAAATGCCCTGTCGACTTCATGTCTTCAGACTCATTCCGCAGGGGGCGGAAATCACCATGGTTTGCAGACACAAATCTGGGAAACTACCTCCAGCACAGTGAAATCAAGCTCCGTTTTTTTTTTTTTTTTTTTTTTCCTCCTATACCAAAGCCTAAAAGTCCACTTTCAGCATTCATTCACTGTGGGATTTCACGCTGCGCCTCTCTTTGTGGTCAGATAATTCATACATTTGTTCATCTTTTATACCTTTCGCAGACGCTATGAGTGTGAGGCGTCGGTGAAGGTTTGCAGAGATGATAGCACCTGTTAGCTAAAGAGGGCTCAATCATGAGCAGTCACGGATCATCTCTCTGCCATCTCACCATGTGGGAAAGAGCGTAAGGTATGCTCAGCGGGCCACAGCTACAGTGGGGGATCTGTATAATTTCCCTAATTGGAGTTGGCCTCCAGCTCTGGTAGAGTCATGTATGGAGAAGAAGGAGGGGATCTGACAGTGGCAGGTGGAACACCTCAGGGTATGCAACATGAGGGTTCCAGATGAATATACACATGCAAAAACACAGCGGCACAAACAGAGACATATATGCATGCACACATACCCAGATGCTAACCCGTGTGAGCTAATGTAATATATGCATCGCAGTCCCCCCGAGGCTCCCTAGATTCACCAGGAAAGACAGCTATGAGAGAAGTTCCAGCTTCGCATTAGCATACCTGTTGGAAGAACATACCTCGGGGCGCGTTTTTGTGTGTGCAGTTTTTGCTTCAGACATGCAGGGTGGAAGCGATAAAGGTGAGTGCGCGAGTGAGGAGGCGCACTCAAAGAAAACAACAAGCGCTGTTCCCCCGCTGGACCATCTCTTACCTGTGCAGCTTCTCCTCGCAACTTAAAAGGCAACGTTGGGTCTTGAAGGCAACATGGGGTAGTAGGGATGCTGGATTTTTTCCCCCGCACCCAAGCCCGTCTCCTCACAAACACAAACACAAACACACATTCTGACCTTGTTAGCCAGCCGATTATATCTAAGGTTGTCTTGCAGGCGGTGTCCTCAGATTTTTTTCTTTTGAGACTGTGTGATCGCCGCTTGTGTCCGCCGGTCACATTAGTCCACCGGCCCTGCCAGTCAGTCAGCCCAGCAGGCCGGCCAGAGCGGCAAACCAGAGGATGCTGGAAACTGTGACAGCAAACTGAGAGGGGTGCCTTTGATCAGGGCAGCTCTGTGACTCCACACAGCCCTATTTACTCTGGTCTCCCTGCCACACAGCCGCCTTATTGTCACAAAGCACAGAGAGCCTTCAGGACCCTCTTCCTCACCTCCTCTATGGCCCAGTGTTTGTTAGACTAGCTGAAGCCAGTCTAGATTTCTCCCACGGCTAGAGTGCCAGAGAATATCCACTGAAAAATAGCCAAATAGTGATTTCCAATTAAATGGCATTCATGAAAATGTGGGCAAACAGAGGGGGGAAAAATCTGTCGGCACATTGTGCACCATTACAGTTTAGGAATAATGAAACATGCTTTTCCTAATGAGCTCAGGATAAAATTCCCCACCATGCCATGTTAGCTTTTCATGGCTTGATTTCACATCCATTTATCCGCCCCCTCACAGCAAATGGGCTTGAGAATTTATGCTTTTCTACGACAGTGGTGCTATCAAAACGAAAAGCAGCCTGTGGATGAGAGAAGAGATAATAAAAGGGGTATACGACTGGATCAATACCACAGCGCTCGCTTGTGTTCAGCCAACAGCATAAAGGTGTAACAGAGATTGAAGCGCTTGAGCCAGATGGCAAGGAGACATGGTCTTGTAAAAAAGTTTTGTAGCTTTAATTTAGTTTCCGCTTCCTGAAAGAGTAAATTAGGTGGAAGCAGCCAGGACATCTTTGGCTTTTTTTTTTTCTTTCTTTCTTTCTTTTTTTTTTTTTTTTTTTGAAATGGCACTGCATTATGTTTACGCTCTGCTGCTGCTTGGTGAATGTGTCTCCTTAGTTTCCTGTTTGATCTTTTTTTTTGTTTTCTTTTCATTCGTGTACGCAGGACACAGACACCAAGGCGGAGCTGGATCACATACAGCTTTGGCTCTCCAAAGCTGATTGAATTCCTAAGCCCATTTCCCTTCAGAAAGGGAGAGGAAAAGCAAAAAATTATGCATCTCTGAGGCGCTCCAAGACTATCTTCTGCCTTTTCATTCTCTTCCCAATTTAACTGTGTAACAAAATCCCAAGCTCAGATTGAATGATATGACCTTCTTATTCACTCTGCTGTCGTACTTAAGATAAGCAGGAGTCCCTTTTTTTTTTTTTTTTTTTTTTGCAGCTGCAAGAGGAGAAACAAAAGTTTCATTTGATTTCCTCTGCAAAACCAATTTGAACTTTTTAAAGGGATGGGCTGAGTCAGGGCAGGGTTTTGAGTTATTGATTTCTGCATATTTCCTCAAAGGGAATGCATTGCAGCTGTACAAATGAGTGCATAATGGTATCCCCATGCTGCATTTTGATTGGATTACCCTTGTATCCAGGAAGAAGGCTGCTCAATATGTTTGCAGTGCAGTGAGATGAGAGTAAGTGGACATGCTCGGATCGGGATTGATTTAGTAGCCCGCGTCTCCAAGCGCTTGTTACTTACGCATGTTTCCCAGGCCACCAAATTATGCTGAAAATCCCAGCAAATTAACCTCCATATCTGGTTTAAAATACAGCATTGCTTCAGTGTGTGTAAGTGCAACGCTGCCCCGCAAATGTACAGTCCACGCTGACTTGCCGTGGCGGTCTCAGAAGAACGGTACTTTCAGCCAGCTATGCCATTTAACGGTAGTGAGTCTGTTGCTGGAAGTACATCTGCAGTGATAAGGACTATTAGTCGTGCTTCTGTTTTTTTCCACACAAATGACACGTTGGGGCAATTCCATTTGATGTGATTCCCCAGGCGGATTAGCAATGCAGCTCAGCGGGAGACCGATGCCTGTCCACCTTAGCCTCCCCGTGGTGCTGAGGGGGCCGCGGATACGCCGCAGAGAATGGCTGTGGTCCCGCCGATTCCCCTACATTTTATTATTAGCAGAATTGAGTGGGAGGAAGAGGAAAATAAAGAATAACAGAGAGGAGAGGAAGGGAAAAAGAAAAATAGAGGGAGAATAATGGGAGTATTTGTTGTAATGGAGGCAGGAAGTCACGGGAGTGTCAAGGGAAAGCACTTTGCTGATGGAAACACTGAAGTGAATTGTTGGCCATGGTGGGGAGTAGTGCAAATGAGAGTAAAAAAAAAAAAAAAAAATAGATGGGGTTGGACAAGTGGGATAATGAGGCGGTCAGGGTTGAAAAGACAGCCACACGTTGTACAGAGTGGATGAGAAAGACAGACTGTAGAAGAGAGACGTAGAGAGGGAGAAATAGAAAGGCATGCTTGGATCATGCATTATTGCTGACCGTATTGATTGAGCTGGGAAGGGAGAAAACGAGAACTACTGACTGTCTAGAAACCAAGTAGTGACGGATGGGAGGATGTTGACAGTAATGCTATATAGATGATTCATGCATACATTTTCCTCAGTACTGTATATACAACATCCTGGAGCCTGGTGGGTGTCTGGAACAGTGTATACAGTTCATCCTCACTTTGTCAACAACATGCCTTTACAGGTTTACATAAGGGATTCGTTGTTATCCCCCTAGGTTAGAAGCGGATGATCTACTAACAGAGCGATTGTCATCAACAACACCCAGGACGCCCAGGGAGGGCAAACTGCATGTTTACCATTGCTGATTGTTTTTTGAATGACTAATGCAGGCAAATATAAAAATGTTGTTGTTGTCAGAGCCATTTTCTCCCTACAGCCCTAAAACCTCTTGCAGAGACAATTAGAAATCGAGCAAAGATGGAGATGCCAACAGAGGGAGGTGCTCGTCTGGCTCTCTCTCTCTCTCTCTCTGCTTGGGGAAAACCACTGTCTGTGACCTTGAACAAGGTATACAATTTTCAGTCGGTGAGCGAGTGACGAGTGCAGCCATTGTATTGAACAGAGGGTCTTATCAAGGTGGGAGTCATCTCATCAAGCTGACATGTAGATAATAATATGGCTGAAATAGGAGAGAGACAAAGTGGGGAGAAAAGCTTTTGGCTCAGCACGTCTGTCTGCAGACAAGCTTCAGTGCATGTGTGCATGTTTGTGTTGATTCTGTGTGATTGTGCATGCATGCGTGCACGACTGTGTGTGTGTGTGTTCCTGTGTGTGTGTATGTGTCTGTGTGAGAGAGAGAGCAATTTGCGGCTAGAGCCATCCCTCAGGTGTCTGATATCTGATCGCGTGGATTGATCGGCCCAAGGAGAGCGTGACATTCAGCTTGTATTGTCACGCCGCCAGCTTGCCCAATAAGGCTGTAGTGCAATGGCATAAAGCCCTCTGTTACAGGAAGCTAATTAGGGCCACGCGAACCGCACAGGTAAAAAACAAAAACAAGGAGAAAAGACAGCCCAGCTCCTAGGAGCCGCATTGATTTCCCAGCTGTGGTTGGCTATACAGTAGGATAGAGCTCCCAAAGTTACGATACGGAGGGATTTCCCTCTTTCGGCTGGAAGGCAAGTCCCCGGGGACGCCGGCTCTGTCTCCAGACGAGACGGAGAGGCTTTTAGTGGGGCTCCAGGCAGCTCAGGTGCTGCCCTCTGAATGCATTGATCTCACAAGTGCTTTTACTATAGTGAGTGTCAACCATGACAGTGGAATACACACACAAGCATGGCGGTAAGACATGGTGCATTTTAACCGCACAATGGAGGCTTTGTGGGGAATATATACAACACCGCTGTCAATATGTCTTTATGTGAGGTGAATACTGCATGCCATACTGATTTCCCTAATACTCCTCTAATGGGTCAAGCATATTGTATCGAACTTGACACGAGCACGTTTTGTACTGTGGACTGATGTGATATCACTTCTTGTGAAAGCACGTGGGGCTGCAGATATTCGAACACGCATTCAGCGCACTGACTGCAATGAATGGCCTTTTCTTATGTTGTCCGCTGGGCCAGCTTTCATAGTTGAGCACTGGGCCACAGTTACAATTATCCACCGCTCATTTGTACCTTTTTATTTATTTATTTATTGCAGCTCTCTCTTTCAAAGCCCTCTCAGTAGCTGCCATATGGGAACAAAGTTCTCTCTCTGCATATCCAGGAAGACCCGTGCTCATATATCTTGACATGATAGATAATCGTCTTATGGAAAGGTTTTTTTTTTTTTTTTTTTTTTTTTCATGAGTATAATTCTATTAGAAGAGAATTATTAGCAGGACTTATCGTGAACTCCGCCGTGCCAGAGTGGTGCCAGAAGTCGCAGTGGATCCCCCTGGATCTAGATCAGGAGTCCTTCTAGTGGAGGATCCCAAAAGACATCATTAGTATTATCTTTCCTGGCTGGCTGGAGGGACACATCCTCTCTTTAATTCTACCAGAACATTCTGCGTAATCCCCCCAGTCAAGAAACCCGCTTTAAAATGTGGGACCAAAAAGTGGGCATTGTGGACTTAGCGCGGGAATACAAGGTCAGTCAAAGCGGATGGGCTCTGAATTTAATTGATGATATATTTAGAAATGCCCGTCTCTCTGTGGAGCTGCTGTGTTTTATATGCTGCTGGTGCTGCATGGCCCACCCTGTTTATTGTTTTGTTTTTTGTTTTTTCAACGATTCATTTTATTTTATTTTATTTTCCTAACCTGGCATTGCATCAATCCGGCTCATCTCTGCTGACAGGTCACATCATGGTCCACATCGTGCACTTTGGCTGGCCAGTAGCCATGGTCATTAGTGGCAGTTATGCCCATCTTTGATCATCAGCTGGGAGGGCAGAGTCTCACACTTCACAGCACCTGGTTGCTTCACGCCCCCGCATACACCTACCTGGCTTTCCCTGCAGTCTGCCGTGTCCTTCCAAACTCCTCTAGCTGGTACTGCACTCCAGATGTCCACCACGGCAAACGAGGAGGAGGAGGGGGGGGGGGATTTCTTTTTAATACTAGAACTAACAATGTGTATTAAAGTAATGTAGTCATGCACGCTGTGAGGGCTGATCAAAGCGGCTTAGGCACAGCGTTGCAGCCTGCAAAACCCCTGCAACATCTTCTTTAGAGCATTTTTTTTTTAACAGAACATCACCTTTCCTTAACAATAGTAATCAAAAGTGAGCAAACTGTGCCTTCTGAATCAGTAATGAGCGGGTGGAAGAGCTATAAATAATGAAGGAGGTCTGGACTAATGTTTTACAGCTAAAAGGATGATTTATTTGACAGACGTTTTGTCCTTAGGGCTTCATCTGTTTCAGTGTATGGAAAAAAAAAAAACAGGAAATGTTAAATAATCTACCCACAGATTGGGTGAAACAATCATGGATTAGCTACAAAAAAAAAGGAAAAGAAGGAAAAGTTGCCACACATCTCTGCCAGCCAAATATACTACAAAAAGAAAGATGATTCCTTTATTAATTAAGACAAAGAAAAGCAATCTTTATTATTTCACCGCCATACACAGGCACAAGCATTGTACACAGGTAGGCAAAATCCCCACAGCATCTTCTTTAGAGTATATTCGTTTACCAGAACATCACCTTTTTTTACTTACAGCAATCAAGCACAGGACAACCCTGCAGTCTGAATCAGTAGAGAGCGTCTGGAAAAATTAACCAAAGCACTTCTGAATGAAATGAATAAATGTGCAATGAGGCGGCCTGGGCGCTACACTATTGAGCATGTGGCAACAAAGCCTGCCCAGTCGATGTAATTGCTTATGTTTTAGTCACTACTTGGTGTTTTGTTCCCGGAGATCAAGTGCTGTAACTAACATCTCTTCAGTGTGTGTGTGTGTGTGTGCTTTCTGAGGTCACCGTGTCCTTCCCTGACAGCCATTTTATGCAGGGCCCCTGCTAAACTTTCCATAATTTGCTAATGTAACATTTCAGTTCTGAGGTCGGCTGTAATAACATATTCCTCTGAACATTTAGCCTTATCCAGTTTTTTGCTCAGAAAGCACTATTAATGTTCCATTCCAATTTGTTATTGGTAAACACTGTGAAATTGCATGAGTCAACAGCTTCACTGTGGACCTGATTTGCATGAGTTTGCCTTTTGAAACAACATCCTCCCTCTTAAAGTATGTTTTAGTCTGCAACCATCTGGCCTTTAGTTCGGGGGTGTATCAAGCTTCCACCAAGAATTGAAGGTATCAATTTTCATCTCAATACAGGCGTCTGCAATATCGAATGTCAGAATTCAGAGGAAATTATATGATGTAGGATTGCGCTTTCCATCTGCTGTACTGAGTAAATCTTAACGACCATTTTGTGGATGGACTAACATCCGTCTTCCCAGTGCATCTCTGATCCTTGTCTTTTAGTTTTGCAGTGAAGAGTGTTTATTTTTTTCATTCCGAAATGCCAAACTTTACAGGCCATAAAATTCTCTGCTACACGGCAATGGCAGTGAATGTATCTAATGTGTATTTTTATCACGCCTTTGAAAATGGGTGGCTGCCAAGCGGAAGGATAATAAGATGTGGAACGTGCGGGTGAATTTTAAAACAATTCCAATTTCGCCCTCCGTTTCCATTATCATAATCTTCAAAGATGCTTGTCTTGTTCATTTTGCTCATGACCCTGGCAAGTAAGTCATTGAATTTCCTGAAATAACTGCAAATAAGAGAACCATCATTAAGATCCCCAGCGTGTAGGAGTGATAGGACAGCAGAGACTTCGGATATGAAAGGACATCCAGTTGATGGCTTTGCAAATGATCTGAACCCCACTCATGACATGAATGCAAATCTCTCAAGATGCCCTCTTCCTTCTGCAGTGCTGACTGACCCCTATAATTAGATGAGTGCTGAGAGATGTGCGCAGCTTGTGGCACTGCTGACGTGAAATGAAGTCAAGAGTTTTCATACATGCTTTAAGGGGAGTTATACATCTGGTGCCTCTGACAGAAGACCTCTTGACGAGCTCTGACAGGCATCAGTGCCCCTTGACTTGTTTCAGCACTGCGGTTTTAATTATATGGAAGTATTTTGTTGATAGGAATTACTTGAATCGATGTCATCGGGATTTTCTCTTCATTTGTTGTTGCTGTTGCCGCTGGCCATCTAAGTTGCACGAAAATGGCCTTGAGTAACATAATCAAGTATTTGAGTGTTAGTTATCACTCTGAACACTTTATTAATGCCAACATTTCAATATAATGAGAAGCTTGTCCTGGACACAGAAACCCTGTGGCCATATTTATTGTGTGACTGAGACTAGAGGAGACAATATATGATTAGTTTTGCTCTTTAGATCATTATGTGGCAATCATTAGGAAAGGATCATTTCAGACCCTGAGAACATCAAGGGAAACTGGCCAATGAACCAAGCTAAAGCTATTCCATTTGGAAATAAATTAATGATAATAGCCAATTCTGCTCCATTGTATTCTGTCTATTTAATAATTTGCTGAGTATATTGCTGTACTCTACAGCAAGGACTTGAAACTTTAGTGTTAGAGGTACATGAGGTGCCGCTCAAATTTTCACTCAGTGATTCATTCCTGCTAAAACACTTTTTTTCTCTTAACACTGACTCATTACATTCAATTACTTTTCACTCTGTAATAACATATTGAGAGACTATTATCAGTAAAGTAAATATTGAGATAACACAGGATAATAACAACCTGTGCAGGAGTGCTCCAACCAGAATATGATTATGATAATCATATCGTGTAATTTCTAGATGCACCACTTAAGAGTTCTCTCAGGATTAAGACTCATTGCTTAATTGCGCTGTATACATCATTTAGTGTATCATTCTTTGTCCTGTTGTATATTACTATTTACATATTACATAAGCGTTGTTACTGCAGAGCTTCCTTCCTTGTTCTGTGGATGTGGTATCCTTGCCAGGCCTGCAGCGTCTATTGCGCAGTTACTAGCGTTGAAGCTCACAAAGCCCCAAGGTGAACGGGAGCATCCGAACGTGGCCTACTTTGTCTGAACTTTTCCTGTTCTTACAGCGCTTTCTCTTATGCCCCGTGCCTACATTTCCCCTTACACTCTGACATCATGTAGTCAGACTTTATTCTCCATGTAACTTAACTCGATTCCCCATGGCTTTATTATCACTCCCTACGCCAAATGTTTGAATGGCTATTGTGTGTTTTAAAAGTAAAATTACATGGGTGAAAATGACAATTGTACATCTCTGAGGGACTGATACGGTTGTTGATCAATACAAATGACACATTGCTTTACTAAGTGCTGAGATTTCTGGCTTCCGGTAACTTGAATCCCTGATCGCTTGTATTTTTCACTGCTTAACACGACGGAGGACGGCGCTTTGAGCTCGTGACTGAAAACAAATTCGGGCGACAAAGACTAAGAGGCCTTGCTGTCAAGTCAAAAAAAAAAGCAAATGACAAAACAGTGTCATTACTGTAATATGTTACCACTTCATTAGACATTTCAGCTGGATGTCAGCTCTAATTGGACAGCTTTCTTCTCTCTGTCATGAATGTGAGCATTTCAGTCACCCGACATCATAAACTGTGCCAGAGACACGTTGATGTCGTTGAAATTCCTTTTTTTACCCCAGGAGGTCATGTAAAGTCATTGATTACTTAATGTCCCTTTAAATATGTAGAACTACATACATTTAAAGTTTGAAATATATAAAACCCCTCTATCATAACTACGTATATTTAAAGTTGTGAATATATAGAACTGCATATCCAGAACTGCCTTTTTAAATGTACCATTTCTGCTCTTCATGGCCATGCTATTATTACTTTTAAGCATCATTTGCACACTCTTGCACTGCTGAAAATGTGTGCATACAGTACTTCACGGCCCAGTGCGCCCCAGGCAGCCTCAGGAATTATGTCATCGCTCAGTAATGCTCTTAACTTACTTCATATGTTTCTTGGTATTATACATTAACTCACTGGACACTGGTCTGAGACTGAGTGTATATGCTGAATGTGTATTTGCATTAACATGTGTAGTCTGCCGTCATGCGGTCTCCCCTTGCACAGTACGTGGCGTCCTTTTGTCCTTGTTGTATGTGTGTAAGCATCTCTGCGCCAGTGTCACCAAGACAAATTCCAGTACATTTTTGGACATGGTTACTCACGTAATTCAAAGCGTGAGAGATAAAATAAGGCAACTGAGTCGTATCAAGGCTGCACGAGGATTTATTCAGTCCAGGTCTTCATCGATGAAAGAGCACAGACCAACATGGCGAGGCAACTTTCTAACCCTTTGACTCCAACTTCGGGGAAGAGCAGACTGCGGCCAAGTACAAAGATGAAGATTAAGCATCGATCATTTTTAATACCTAGAACATAATATGCAATACACACAAATCAGAGTACAGCATATTGTGCAAGAATCTCAATTCTGTCTCTACCATTGGTGCTTCTTATAACAGGAAATACTAAAAGATAATACACATGTTGTGGTGTGAATGATTTTTGCAAAACGTTCTTGAATAAATATTATGGTTACACTGAGTAGCGCTAGATAATAGCATTAGAAAGTTCAACCTTTACCCAAACTCTCATAGAAGGAACAAAACACACATAATCCTTAGAGGTCCTTGCTGTAACTTGCAGTAAGACTTGGTGCGCAGCAGTTTGGGATCAAGGGACACAGCGAGGGACAAACAAAACTGAGTTGGCTGCATTTTGTTTTGTTACATGGCATACATACCGTGCACAGTTCTACTTGGCATTGCAGAAAAATAAAAGCTAAGGGAGAGAAAAATGCAATGCAGCACTTTGATCCATTTTCAGGTGTGTCGCAGACACATGGTGTGCCTGTGATATAAATTGCTGGAGAGGTAAATAAATAAAAAACAAAGTCGCCAGACCATATTTGAGGTTATAGGAGTGTAATTTGACTCAATATTCACACAAAAGAAAAGGTAACAGGCATAAAATCCTCAACACCTGGCTGTGGCGCGTGTCCAAGCAGCTGTCGATAGTGTGGAGCTGGCAGCGGCAGGCATGGAGACCATGATTCAGTGACATGCCTCGTGCTTCTCACCGGCCAGCGCTACTCCCATTGAGACTTATTGTTTTATTCTGTCACTTATTCGCTTCATGGCTGCCTTAATCTAATGCAATTTAAGCCACTTACATTTTTCATACAGTGCACATTAGTGAGTTAGTACTGCCTGAGTGAGCCAGGTTAAGGACCTTCCTGAAGGGCACTGTCACTGTCACACTCTCCCTCTTCTTAAGACTTATACTCTCTCTCTCTCCCACACACTCTCTTTCTCTCTCTCTTTTCTTTTCTCTCTCCTGGTGAAGAGTGGATGTAGCGGCTACTTCATGCTGGGACTCCTCAATTGGTGGCTCAAAAACCCATTTGCAGGCTTGAGTGGCCTGGTTCTCCCCGAAAATACAGCCTTTGTTTCCGTGACTTGTTTTTTTTTTTTTTTTTTTTTTTTAAATGCACTGGACTGTATATCACACTGCATGACAGGGAAGGTGCAGGGTGATGTGCTGTTGGGAATAAAGACAAACATAAATCTCTCAGTTGCACATCCGAGCCAGAGTATAATGCTATCCTGTAAATGACAGAGTTGCAGCTCAACATTAACATCACACAAACAGGAACTGCCAGAACGGAGGTTGAAATGAAATGCGTGTGTGTGTGTGTGCATGCATATACAATATATTTATGTATGCGTGTGCATTTGTGTGTGTGCACATGTATGCCCGTGCATGCTTATCTGGTGATGTGTGTGTTCAGCCTTGCACAGACAGACCACTGCTTGCTCATTCAAGACAGCTAGTTAACTTAAGGGGAGGATCCAAGGCCAGACATTACATCACTTTCAGTTTTCAGAATCACATTATAGTTATACTTTGCTTATGAAGTTATGTACCTGACTTAAGCAGCCCAGGTGAGATAAATCTATCAAGGGCAGGGCATGTTGGGCAGAAAATTGATGTTGGGCTTTATAAATTTGCAAAAAAAAAAAAAAAAAAGTATTAATGAAAGCTGCAAGGAGATTACTGGCCTTGCACTAGCCCATTACCCTCTTGCTCCTTTTTCATCCCCCTCTCTCTCTTTCTTGCTGCCCCCATCTTTCTCCTTCCTCCCATTGGTCCATCATGCCATGATGGCGTTGTCAGAGATGGAGGAGAGTATTCTGGCTATAGAAACTCACATCGATCTGCTCGCCCGCAGTCCACACCCAAACCTGCTGACTCCTGGCAGAAAATGGAGGGAGACAAAAAAAAAAAAGTCAACCCTCAGCTCTTTTCTACCCCCCACCCCCACCCCCTTCCGTTATCACAACCATCAACAATACAGGTCACTTCTGCACTTTCTGGCCCCGCTTCCTCCCCCCCCATCTTACTTGCCATCACCCATCCTAGCCCTGCCTTCCCCCGTCAACACTTCTCCCCTATCAGATGTGGCTTTGCCCCTTTTTTTGCTCCCCTGCTCAGCATTTTTTCCCAAAGATCCAATTTTCCAATTCCCCTCCCCATCTCTCACATTTCTGTCTCCGTCTCATCTATCTTTTGCCCTCTCGTCTTTGCATCTGCTCCCGTCCGCTTTCATCTGGGCATCTTTTTTTTTTTTTTTTTTTTGCTCTGTGTACACACGCATATAAACACACATGCACATACACACACACATCCATTTCTCTGTGTCTTCCCCCTGCTGTTTGCAGCCCATATTGGAGGCTCAGTCATAGGGGATTAGCCACAGAGTTGATCAGAGTCTCTGCGGTTGCCAAGGTTGAGTCTGTGGCGTGAGGATTTACACCAGGCACTTAATAAAACACATGTTGGGGTCTTCAGATGTGCCTGATGTCTATATATTTCAACCTTATGGAGCAGGCTAGACTGGACATCGCATTTTTCATTGAATCCATCCTCATTTATCATTAAATAGAGATACTTAACCACAGGCCCGTAAACATCATTACCAGTCCACCAAAAATAGTTATTTTTGTATACATTATATTTCAGTTTGAATCAGCACATTTGTTTAGTATTGATCCTGTTCTAATTAATTACCTAGTACCAGAGGGTTTACATTATTTAAATCAATTAAAATAAAAATATGAGGTAGCAAAAATACATGACTACAATTCTCAACACCCATGAATAAGAAAGTTAGATATCTTCCCTTAGAAAGAAGTACACCTCTTAAAAATTGATTAAAAGCACAAAATAAAAACAAAAATCAAGGTCCTTTTGATGGTATCACCTCTTCACATTGTATCCTCGGTATTTCTAAAGTTATTTAATGCTAAGTTTTTGGTAATTAATTTTTTATCCAAAATAGATAGCACTTTGGAATAGGACTCTTCAAATATTAACCAATCAATGGTTTCAAAGAGAAAGCCAAAGTTTCTTTTTCATGAATGTTATAAGAAGCGTCAGCCCACTGCTGATGTGCAGGTCTGCCTGTGAATATCTAACATTTTATCTTTTACTAGAAAAAAAAAGGTGAGAAAAGTGAATGTGGATCTAACTTTTTTTTAAAAGGACTTCTTCATTTCCCTCATAGGTGAGTCTATGAATGCATACCATGCACTCTACGTATGATTCGTTTTTCATCATCAGCGCAAATTAATCATCAATCACAAATGCTGTTGGAGGTGTAAGCGGATCTCCAACCCCTGCATTACCCCCTTATGATGGCTGCTCTTGCTCATGTTAACCGATAATACAGAGGTTGTGTGATATGATGCATTGCATATTCAGTGTCCAATGAGCTCGGCGGGAGCACATTACACATTCAGTTTTTCATCATAGAGCCCTAATTTATAGAGCATTTTCATCAAAGCCGGTGCCAGGCAGCGAGATCAATGGGCGCCATGTCTGCTGATGTAGATTGATATTGGACGACACGGGAATCAGTAACAATTCTGCACGCGTGTGTTTACAGTTTGTTATGCAGCCATGCTATTATAATCCCGCGCCTGCCAATGAATTGACAGTCAGAAGGCTAAGAGCTTCCCCTCTCGCGACTGCGATAAGACAGATCTGATCAGCTCCTTTGCTCGGCTGATGTCAGCAGTATCATTAAAATAAATGAATCGCCATATTGCACTGCCTCTGTCACTTCACTTTGAGCATACAGGAGGAGGCGTCTATTGGCAGGAACTTGTGTACACCCTCTGTTATTTTGGTTTTCCTTTATCGACCTCTGCGCGAGAACACGCACACACACAGCGAGCCTTTCAAGCCGAATAAAAAAAATCCCTGTTTATTTACACAAATGAGTGTCCATGTACCTCGTTAGGCCTCCAAACGAGGTCTTAATTAGTTAATTGGCTTATTACGCCGATTGCTCCCAGGGCAGCCAGTGTGGGTTGGCTGTCATTCATCGGAGGCCTCCACAAACAGTTAGAGAGGAGGGCGTCTGGACCAATGAGAGATAGGGACGGGAGGGAATGGGAGGAAGCGCAGGGAGAGAAATGTGGTGGTAGCCGGTTGATTTAATAAAGTGTGGCAGTTCAGTGGCTCGCCATTCCAGAGTGGGACGGTAGCAATCTCTCAGTCTGCCCTCAATCTCACAGCGGAACAGTGGGTGAGGGGTGACTTTCAATTAGCAGAATGAGCCTAATTAATCAGTGAAGAGGTGATCTGTAATGGGAACCAGCAGCATAGACCGCTCATCACCGTGATGGGGTGAGAGGTTTTGCTGGTTCTGTCGCCATGACGCAGTGACCTTCACAGCTACAGATGGGGACCCGCAGAGTGTACACATGACAGCCCAGAATCACTATCACCCTCATTACCGAGCAATATGGTAGAAATTTCTTTTGTTGTCGTACATATCGCAAGTGACCTGTGCATGATCGCGCTGTCAGCTACAAGGCTCGCAGCATGCTTAAAGGGCTATTTACATTGCATCCCGTATATTTCAAATTGACTCATCAAATCGCTGAATCAGACTCAGCACTTGGTTTTTACTGAAACATGTGCACACAGTCTGGGCTCTCCCAATCTCCAAAAATGAAAAAAACAACACTTTACGAGCCTTGGTGCAAGACAGCAGAATGTTATTTCCCCGTCGCTGTACTTTACCGTCTTCCTCTTACAACTGGTCTGGCTGAGTGCTGCGAGGAATTCTGACTGAAGGAGATTTATGGTGATTGATGGAGCCTCCTGGGGCTGTGTCTTGGAGAGACTGAAGAAGAGGCTCAGAGTTGGAGAGTTTACTTATTTCCTTATTATAACCCGAGGCGAGGTAGCTGCATCATTTGTTCAAATGCCCAAGGATGCGGAGTCCTCTGCGGCGCCAATGCACGGTTAGGGTTAATAAAAGAAAGAGAAGCTTTTTAAAAATGCAAAGCATGGGGCTCGAGTGTGTTTTGGATTCAACCTTTAGATGCTCCAGCGAGATAGTTTGATGCAGTGATTGTCTGCTCAGGGTGATGCAACAGGCCTCAGCGCTAAAAATGTCGGCTTGGATTAGCTTGATGCTGCCTTCTAGACTCTCCACTGTATCCTTTGATGTAAAAGGCTAATTACTCTGTTTTGTGTATTCATGTGTTCCTGTATACAGTGTAGTGGCATGTGGAGCCGCACTTAAGAACACACAAGTGCTTACGCATGAGTAAATGTATGTAAAGCTCCTTGTGTGTGTGCGTGCGTGCTTGCGTGTGTGTGTGTGTGTGTGTGTTGGCGCTGTTCACATGCATGAGGTGCGTACATGTGTTACTGGAAATGGCGTGGGTGTTGATGGTGCATTCATATTGGCAGTGGACTCTGGCAGATCTCCCTCTTAAGGCTAAAATGTTTGCACTTGACTAAAAGCAGAACGCCCACATGCGCCCAGGCTTTTCATAACTAGCTGGCTGTTATACAAGCTGAATGCTGATGCTAGTATCTCCATGGGATCTCTGCCTCTCTTCCTCTTCTGCCTCTTTCTCTCTGTAGTGATAACAGCATCATAGATCGCTTCAGAGGCGAAGTTTCACAAATGGTGTTACAAGGGCGCAAATTATCGTCAAATCCATTTGCTTTCCATTCATCACTGTAGCATTGTGTTTTGTTTAATTGACTGTGAACCTGCTGGTATGCATCCAACTTGCGTTCGGCAGACGCCAGGCCCCACAAATGAGTCTGGGGGGAAATAAGAACGGGCATCAAATTAGCAGATTCGCATGCATGTCAGAGTGCAGTGTTTAGGTTGATTGTGGAATGATGGACTTGATAGACAGCTGGGAAAAAACAATGGAGAAAAACAACAACAACTGTGAGATGATCTAACGCAGCCACCTTTTCCTCTTCACTGCCAGCCAGGTGCACAGTGGGAGTCGAGTTTCCACTCTATTCAATTCAAACAGCCTCCGTGCTCAGACAGCCCAGACTCCTAATTAGAGAAATATATGCTGACGAACAAACACTTTCCTTTTCAATCCTATTGCGTCTTTAGTTATGCAATAGCATCGAAAGAGGGTGAACGCTCCGTGGTTACATATATATATATCTTGACTCTGGCTTTGAAATTAGTATGTGGTTCTCTGTCAGTGGAGGGCGGAGAGAGAAAGAGCGTGCAAGAGAGATGGCAAGAGAAAGCAAGCATACCTCATGAGTCACTGCAGATCTTGGGGATTCTTTTGATTTGGCTTTCGCCCCAGCCACTGTCTAGGTGCCCAAGAGCCCTTCTGGAAAAGGGACCAGTGATGTGGAGTAGCGTGGAGGTCACAGATCACTGGGTTTAATTGTTCCTGATGGGCTGCACCCAGGGCAAAACTGTGAGACTGCTTTACTTGACTTGGTCAGCATGTGCACATGGTGGAGAGATAGACAGTCAGTGGGAGAGAGACAGAGAGAGAGGGAGAGAGCGAGAGAGAGAGAGAGTGGCATTTTCCTTACTACTTGCTCTCCTTTTCAACTCTCATCCCATCAAACGTCCAATCACATGAACATCACTTTGTCGCTGCCTCCACAACACAACACCAGGGCCCCTTTCATTAGCTGCTATTTTCAGCTGCGGCCCTTGTTGTCTTCCCTAAATTATGCTTCGTTATTAGTTATGAGCCTGCTGCCTTTAAGAATGCTGTCAGGATTTTCAGTCTCATTTGACCCTTTTTCCCAGAAGGTGGTTTGCAAAGTGCGATCATGCGCCGGCGTTGGCTTGCCGGCTGTCACTCATGTTGACAGTTTTTTTCATATCGTCATGCTGAGCGGCGGTCCGCCGTGCATTTTTATGCCTCCATCAAATGGAAATGAGAGTGTTGATGCTCCCCTCTGAATGACAGTAGAAAGTTTACAAGTGTGACTCGACCCGGCAGCAAAGACGCACTGAAAGCCAACCCAGGACCTCGTTGACAGAGGGGCGCACAACCTCTCGCTTCCACACTCGCACTTTCAGGAAGATGTAAGTGGGCTAGGCTGTTCAGATAATTAGCAAATGAAGTGGTTTCTCTGTATAAGTCAGCAGGCCTATCATGTTTGCCTTCTAGCAAGCTGATTCTGACAGACATGCATTTAATAACTATAATTAGCCATATCCCCTTTTGCCTCATTCTGACAGAGTTCATCCACACGCAAAAAGGATTGTTGGGTCGAGATTTATGTCCAAGCTAATATATTTCTTTGCTCTATAGGAAATCCCCATTATGCAAATAACTATGC
Organism: Myripristis murdjan; assembly: GCF_902150065.1. Lineage (NCBI taxonomy): Eukaryota > Metazoa > Chordata > Actinopteri > Holocentriformes > Holocentridae > Myripristis > Myripristis murdjan. Next base: position 25,244,950 of record NC_043995.1, on the reverse strand, counting down.
CAGCGCTTATCGGAGCTACACTGTATTCATCCATTTTCGTTATGAATTCCCTCATAATTACAAAGGCATGTGCTAATTATCTACTGTAACTGTTACCAGTATCGTGGTATCAATAACTTTGATTCATGTGAGATTTACTGTACTCGTTAAGTCTATGGATCACAGTGTGCCTTTCACAATATGTAAGCATCGGTGCCCTATTCAAACACTTTTTCATGTAACTCCCGCCCTCAAAACAAGAATATTTTTTTTTGTTTTTTTGTTTGATTTGACCATAATTTGTTATACATGTACTGTAGTTCCCCCTAACCTCGACACAGGAGCATTGGGATCCTTAGTCATGCTGGGTTTTTTCACTACCAAAGGATACTATTCTTGTCCATGAAGAAATCTCCTTAGAAAAGTCAAAGAAGTCTACAAAAAAAAAAAAAAAATTATATAAAATTATAAAATTTCTCCTACCCAGACACATGGCCATAATCCTCCACTTGTCTAGTTTCACTGCCCTGAATCGCTCTACATCTCCACTGCACAGGGAAGCCTTAAGGTGTAGTCAAAGATAAGCATTGCCCAAAAGACAGACGCATAGACTTTTTCATCGGTGCTGCACCTCCGAGCAATATGCTCACTGTTACATAAGCATAAAATGAGGAAATATGTTTTTTTAAAAAAAGTAAGGTTATATTGCTGAAATGTTGAAGTGTACTTTTCAGCCACGGGTGGCAGTATTGAGCACACAGGTGAAGAAGTCAAGAGTTACAAATAGTTCATAGTCATTACTAATTACTTAAACGTTGTAATGAAAAATTCAACAGGTACAGCCCATATGAGGAATATCAAAAGTCAGACACAGTTGAACATGTATTGCAATAATGTAGGAAGTATGTGGCTGAGAGGGAAGATATGATTGGGGAACTTCAGATGGGATGGGATTAAAAGAAAGAACAGTAGAAAAGCATATTGGATCATGGAGAAAGACCAAGAGAAGATACTTATTTAATTTATTGGTAACAACAGGGCAACTTGCGAGGGGTCAAAGGTCAGGCGCAAGACACAGACAATTTTTTCTATCTGCCCGTTATGCAGATAATTGAAGAATTTTTGTAACACAAGAAATGTCACAATTGTATGATTTGTAACTGTAAAGAGATTACTGACTTTAGGAACAGCACAACAGCACATTACAGTGCTGCATTACAGACTGATATAATGTGATTACAGTAACATGGTACCCAAAACACTGACATGATTTAGGGGATGGGTCTAAATGAGGCAATTGTGGAAGACGGCAGTAATGCGACTTGTGCAAGCTGCCATTAAATATCACAGAGGAAGAAGAAAAAGGAGTTGAAATGGCCATCTTTGTTTTTGTTACAGTGGAGATTCGGCATGTGTGTGGAGATACAGCGTGCCAGTAGACAAGTGAGGGATTACCTTTTAGGACTTTTGAAGGGAGAGTTTGTCTGTGGAGCAGCACAGGACTGTTTGGCAGAAACAACAACTAAAATGACCAAAGATTCCCAAGGGTCCTGTATATTTTGCTTATTTGTTTGAATAGTGATTTCCACAGCAGCAAAATCTGCCTTTTAGCTTCATCTGGTTCTGAGACTATTCTCCGGCCTAGCGACCAGCCAGATATATCACATGAAAGGACAGGAATTATCCTTTAAGTGAAGTACACATCATCATGCATTGTAACCATTTCACCACCAAATTAAGCTCTAAAGCAGATGTGCTGTACAGTAAGTCATTTCAATTGCACTGTTCTGCTTTTGTTGATACAGCTGGATGGGATTCTTTTGAGGACAAATCCTTTTTTTCTCGCAAAGCAATTCGCCACCTGGCATCAAAGTCTCTTCCAATATCAGTGCTTCCTGCATCAGCCCAAGCCGTGCCAAAAACTCATTAGAACATCCACCAAGCAGAAATGAGCGTCATGGGACACAGGGAACTGGGAGCAAACGATACAATTGACTTTCAAAGATTTGAGCAGTAGATCCCACTCACCGATACAGAACCGGGATTTTTATCACATGTGGAATTGGATCAGTCACTTCGGATTGGAAGAGCAATTCACTAGAGAGAGAGTTAGGACGGCGGTGTGGGCTTAGAGAGCTGATCAGCCAGGAAACAGGTAGCATCAGAGGCAGGGAGCATCACGTAACACCAGCTTTGATGGATGAGCTTTAGCCCAGCGCTAATGCTAACCCCTGGCAGCGCAGCACTGCTTGTCCCCTGCCATGTTCAACTGGGAGGCGAAGAGAAAGGACCGTTAGAGGAGGGGGACACAGTGCAGCAACGTGTTCGCCTTCAGTGCCCACCAGCACCCTTTTGCATCTCGTAAATCCGGGCCTGCAGTAGATCAATGTCGCCCGTCCAATGCATGCGTAATAAGTCAGCTCTGATCTGCGTGGCAGGACTGCTAACACGCTTGAACGGGCTAATTAAAGGGATCACTGTAAATCATCCCCGCAGACATCTAGCGGACGAGGCCCGTCCAACAAGCTGACCTTTAGCCCTTGCCAGCCAACTCTGCTCACTACACCAGCCTGCCGACTAGTCCGCTGGATACACGCTAACAACTTATTAGACCATCCAGATGGATGTGGTGGCTGGGGGGACAGGCTTAAAACAAGGCCGGCCCATTGTCTGTCACAACTCTGTGTGTGGCAATATGTCTGAAGCCATTTTGTCTCCCTGGAAGCCTTCTCAAGCTCATGGTTGCAGGCTGATATGAAGTGAAAAAAAAAGACAATTCCATGTGCTTTTCCTTGAAGTCATTTCACAAGCACTTATAATCTCTTTAGAGGGAAAAAGAAGAAAGATACTGTTGCTGCTGCTTTTGTTTTCCCACTTCCCCATCAGAAGCACTCTGGAAAGGAAGCAAACTGGAACAAAGAGACAACGGGGACCAACACAGAAAAAATAAATCTGCTGATTTAATCAGGTTGCTGTGCCTGTCTCTTAACAAGTGGGTTTACTCCCCGCCTCGGAGACAGTAGGAAGCTCCAGCAGTGACAACCGGCATCTCGTTGATCCACACTCTCCACGAGAGGAGATAATGTCAGTCCTCTTGGGGGCATGCAAGTTCAGGTACTGTTTAATTATCAGCTCGTTAAGGCCTGTCTTCAAGACTTAAAAACTGAAGGAAGCAGCAGGCGTGAGTTATTATCCAAATGACCAGTTGAATTTGGTAATTAAGACCCGGAGTAGAGTGGAAATGAGCATGCCAGTTGGACTCTCAGGAGGCGCTTGGGCCACACCTGGTGCTGGCTAACCTTCTCCTATGAGACTCTGTAGCCCCTGGTGGTGCCTCCACATGCCCCCCACAGCTGCAGACCCAGTAGGAGATCCAGGCACTGGAGGGCCAATTTAGAGCCAAGTTGGATGATAAGATCTTGGAAATAAGGCTGGCTGAGCATATGAAACACATAATTTCTCTCCAGTCCTACTCACTGATCTCATCATGAAATCCTGCAGGAGCAAAAGTGGGTCTCGATGTGCTATGCAAGCACTCCGGCGGTGCCTTGATGTAAATACGAGTTGGGTAACAAGGAAGAGGAACAAAACAGAGCAGAACCTCGGCAGGTTTCGCTGCCTCCAGGGAAATCACAGCTGCATGCACGCAAGGCAGCAGGCAGCAGCCTCCGTCCGACAGAGAGGCCCTCTGATTCATAAACAAGGCTGGGGCATTTAGGCGAAAAAAGAGAAGAGCAGGGGGCTTTGATTTAATCTGCGTCAATGTCAGGCACTTTGTGACAGCTGATGGGGAGATATACAGTGGACTGTGTACCATTTAACCCAGATGACACTCTCCCTGATTCATGCTGGCTGTCTGACAGACACACTGCCTCAACAGGGTGAGCTGACTGACACAGTGACTCACAGCAACAAGAAGTCTCATTACAGGTAGAGGAGGAGATGAGGGAGAGGAGACCCATGAGGCTGTTCCCGCCTCTCCGAGACCGGGGAGGCAGGGCCGGGATGCTAAGAGGCCAACAGAGGAGGTTTCGTGTAAAGATCACTCCTCTCTGTTCAAGAGGTGAATGGAATGTAATGAAAGAGCGAGGGAGCGGCGACATCATCAATGGAGCCGGCGAGCGGTCGTCTCCCTGGCCCGAGGGGGTGTGTTTGTCTTTTTCAGATCAATAGCGCCTACAATGATGCCCTGAAAGACAATTTATGAGGCATAAAGGACAGGCGCATTGGTTTAGCTCCAGCTGCCCACCCCCACCCCTGAGATCCCTCTCTCTGATTATCTTTTATTCCATCTTTTACCCTCTCTGTCTCCTCTCTCTCTCTCTCACACGCACACACACACACACACACACACACACACACTCACTCATGCACAGTTTCTCCTTTGATTTCCCCTCGTCATGTAGTTTGCTCTCTCTTTGCTTATCTCCTGATTTGGCAGTTGCATTTTCTAAGAATTCTTCCAGTTTCTAGTTTTTTGTTTTTTTTTGTCCTCCCTCTTCATGTTTCGCTTTCCCTCTATCCTTTGTTTACCCATATCTCTTTCTCTATCCCTCTGTCTTTTTTTCCCTTCTCCTCTCTTTCTCCCCTTCCCTCACATACTCTCTCTCTGTCCCTCTCTCTGTCTCTCTCACTCCCTCTCTCCCTCCCTGCTCCTGTGCCAGCTGTGTGATGAGCCAGGGGCTGATAAGCGGTGGTCAGCCTCTCTCCAGATGGCAGTCTGAGCAGCAGCTGCCTGGGGGGTGGGAGGGTGAGCGCTGGGTTGGGGGTGGGGAGGGGGGGGGTGTCAGAGATGGGGGTGGGGGGTAGGGATGTGCTGGGGAGTGTTGGGTGATTGCAGTTTTGTTGCATTTCCAGGTGAAACTGGGCACGCACAAAAGAAAATCAATTGTCGGCAGCAAGCTACGGTCTGTCTGCTGAGCCACTGTGAGACACACACAGGCAGCCTCTCCGCTGTGTGGTTTCCGCTCTGTCGCCGGAGGTGCTGTGTCGATGGTTTGGCTTTGTGCAGTGGTCGTTGGAGAACACTGCCTCTGGGTCTGGAAGTGGCGTGCGTGCCTTCCCAGATGACATCCCTGCCATGTTAGCCTGGAGGAGAGCATCTCATTGGGGGTTCGCCTCCGTATGCAGATGAGGCTATGATCTAAGTGAGAGCAACGCCATTTGTTCAGGTTAAGCGGATATGTTATGCAACCATATGAATATGTTGAATGCTGTCTGAAAAAAAAAAAAAAAAAAAAAAGAAAACTTATCCACCCACAGTATTTGCTTCGATATGACTCATTGATGTGCCATCATATCCTATTACGTGATGTAACCCTAATTCCTTTCATCTGCAACGCTGAATATGAAATCATTGGCCTTTTGTTCTAGCCAGCTTGGTCACGGTGTTTTATTTTTTTGTGTGTGTGTGTGCGTGTGTGTGTGTATGGGTATTCACAGTGTGAGTCGGAGAGAGGAGCCTTTGCAGAGAAAGAAGAACACTCAAAACAGTCAACAACCACTCCAACTAAGCTGAAGTGGAATTCCTCACATGACAATCTTTTGCATTTGATGTGTAGATCTTTGAAGCCAATGTGAAATTGGAAATGAACTCTTATGTAAGCTGAGTCTCCTCTTTCCCAATACGTGGAGAACTTCACACACACATACACGTGTGTTTGTGTGTGTGTGTGTGCAGGCACATGCTTTAGACACAGATACAGATGCAGCCCTCACACGCTCGCACACGTGTTCACCTCACTTGCCCTATTGATTTCACCCTGCACAGAATGTTTATACCATTTGCTTTCAATTCCCCCATTCCCTCTGCTCACCCTTCCCCCCCAAAAAAACTTGGATCCAAACAGCGGCTAAACTCTCCCAGCAGCTCTTCCATCCACTTCAAACAAGGCCTGTTTTCTTAGAGCCGTCGGTGGGAAAAGGCAGTGCCAGCGATGGAGGGTCTCCAAGGGACTTGTATGAGAGGCATACAAGAGAAAAGGGGTGGGAGAGTCAGAGTGGAAAGAGAAGGATGGGGAGAGAAAGGGAGTGAGGAGGAATACCCCCTGTGCATGACAATGAGGAGACCATTCAATTAGCGGTGCTTTATGGCCCCTGATGCTGATTACCTCAGACAGGCCGGCAAGTCCCATCCTTTCACTGATTAAAACCAAGAGGAGCACAGCAGTGAGACACTTGGAGGGATTGGTCAGACAGTGGAGGCTTTCTAATCTCTCCTGTTTCATAAGCAAGGAGAAAGGAGGTCAATATATTCTTGGAAATGGAGCTCACTTGTACATGTCACTCCCACCACCAGGTAATTGGATGTAAATGGAACACAAGCTGAGAAAAACTATCACCGGGTGTCTTTTTGAAACCGTCTTATGTGCGTTTCACAGGAATCACATGCGTCAAGGAAAAGTGGCGCCCCGCACGTGATTAATTACACTCAGAAATGTCATTACCCCCTGCGGAGTAATCGGGCCGGCTTCCAGAGGGGTTCTGTGCTGATTGCCAAATGTGTCAACAGTGACAGTCTTTGATGACGGTCCAGTTACGTGCGCGTCACGGCCGATGATTCTCAATTTAGAGAGGGGACACAGCTTGCTGCTCTGTGACTGCCATTCGTCAAAGCGACAGTCATCTTATTTACCCTCTTAATGGATTATCTTTCAATTTATACAGTCTCTGCAAAGTCTTGCAAAACAGAGCGGGTCTTTCGGAATTGCCGCCACTCCTGCGGCACGCGAACAGGGAAGCGATAATTTCCCCCCAAACGCGTTTTACTCTGCAGGAATAACGCTGTCAGGTGCTATAAAAGCCGTAGATATATGTGAGCGTTATGAATGCCGGGAAGCCGGAGCTCTGTTGTCTAGTTTGGAGATTTGTGCCATCAGTTAGGAGACATCCAACAGCAGCAGGTAAATCAATGAGACACGCGGCGTGCCCAAATGTCTTGTGCGTACCTAAAAATATTCAGTGTTTTGTTTGAGTTCTCACCTGCTTTTGTCTGCGCGAGTCCGCGTTTGCCTGCGCGTCCCGTCCCGTTTTCAGCGGCATCACTCAAGGTGACACCGCTCATCAGATGGCGAGCGGCGTAATTGCGGCCACCGGAAAATAAACACTGACATTAGCGCCGCTAAGGCCACTCGCAGCAAAGTCTGTGTCTTGTCTGGCTGCTAAAAAGAACTGTGACAGACAGTTTTGACATCCAATATGGGGGAGGAGGTGAGAAAACGAGGGAGGCAGAGGGAAGAAGAGGAGCGGAATGAGGGGGCCGAGCGAGTGTGTGGCGTTTTTAATCACATTTTCGCCTGTGCCGCCGCCCGCGTGTCAGCGTTGTTTGTTTCTTATTTAATAATTCATCCCAAAGCCACTGACCCACTCAATTAAATCCCACACGATTCCGTCTTACATTTTCCCTTTTTTCCAAGAATAGAGAGGAGCGAAGACAAATAAATATTGCAATTTCAATATTCAAACAGTTGCGGGGACGGATAAACAAGCGGGGGGAATCGGTAAATATGATTGCCTCGGTAATTAAAGAAAGAAGGCGAGGAAGGACTGGAAGAAAGGGAAGGAGGAACGGACGGGAGAATGTGTTAGTCATATCTGAAACGCGCTTGCGACAAGATTACATAAAAGAAAAATAGAAGCGGATTATGGAGGGGTGAAAGGGGAGGAGGAGGAGGAGAAGGATGAGGGGGAGGCGAGGAGGAGGCAGCAGGAATCGGATGAGGTCTCAGAGGCCCCGAGGTGCAGACTTAGACCGCCGTGACCTCATTGCCGAAGGCCTGCAGATGAGGTGCGCGTGTTTGCGTACGAGCATTTGTGTACAGTTTTGTGTACGTGCATTTGTGTGGGTGTACGAAGACGTGTGTGGATGTTTGTCTGAGGGAAAGAGATGACAGGGAATAAAGGTTAGATACAAAGCAAATATACACAGCGTCTTGATGTTGGGAGGTGTGTGTGTGTATACATACGTCGAGGCTACTTGTTTGTGTTTGACTGTTTGTGTAAAAGTTTGATTTGCTGCTGCTCAGATGGCAGAGAGAGATTTTTTTTAACATGTGAACACACACACACACACACATACATACACACCCACACAAACACACACCCTCCCCCACCCCAAAGTGTCCCTCATGGCCTTTGCTGCCACAGATTTGATGGGGGGCATATGCTCACTGCACTTGTGTGTGTGTGTGTGTGTGTGTGTGTGTGCACGCTTGAGTGTGTGCCTCTATGTGTTTATGTGTAGGTGTGCACAAGTTGACGTGCATGTCCTATGTCGTTGTGTGTCTTTGTGCAGTTGTGCATTGTGTATTTTCGTGAGTCTGTGTGTGTGCATCTGTGTGCATCTTTGTATGTGTGTGTGTGTGTGTGTGCCTTTTGAGTGCACTATGGTTCAGCGCTCCTCTGAACCTCATTCAGTCAAAAGCTTGGGCAACAATGGAAAGTGAACAGTGGGTGAACGATCAGCAAGGTGGAGGAAGCGCGCGAAGGTGTGTTTCAGGATGTGAAGGGGGGGGTGGGTAGCGAATGTGTTTGCGTGTGCACATGCTAGAGGCAGGGTGCCTGGGAGGAGGAGGGGCGGGGGGGCGGGGGGGCCGCCGGAGCATAATCATGGCGGAGCAGGGGCAAAGTGTGGAGTGGAAGGGGAACAAGCGAGCAAGCAGAGCCAGATCAATGGCGTGGCGGGCGCAGCTAGAACAAAGTGCTCCGGCTCTCTCTGTTGATGTGCTGGAAATTGCATCTTCAAGGAAACGTGCCTGATGAGATTGTGGGATCAATAGAGGACGGGGGGCTGCCAGGCTGCCGAGCGGCTGGGGAGGCGAGGAGAGGGAGGCCGAGGCTGGGCCTGAATGAGAATGGTGGCGCGGGCCGAGGCTGCGTAACCTTCCTCTGATGGTCTAATAAAATATGTCACCTCAGTCACTAGAGGGGCCGAGCAAGGGAAGAGGGGGGAGGGGGCCCGCCAGCAGCAAGGGCTGTTAAGGTCTTTTGGATCCATGAGCAAATTGAACAGACTCGAAAGCAACCAGAACGAGGCTCTACGATTGGCTGAGGGGCCTCAAATGGGCCGTGGAGTATAATGGGCCTGTCAAGTGTACAGTAGGCCTAAGTGATGTCACCAATCAATCAAACTGTCTCATTTACATTAATGAAATACATTATTGGGTGCAGATTGGATTGGTACAGACCGCCAAATGCATTCACACACATGTGCACATGCATGCATGTGTATGCATGAATTACATCAAATACACACTGATGAGCACACTTTGTTTCCCTCTCTCTCTTTCTTTCTGTTGTCCACACACACACACACACATGTGCACACACACTGCGTCCAGTCACCCAAAGTGCCTGATTACACAGTCATTCATAAGGTCTCTATCAAAAAAAAAAAAAAACAACACACACACACACACACACACACAGAGGCACGCACACACACACACATACAAAACACCCATCCAAGTCGAGCAATGCGGCAGAGATCTTTTTTTTTTCCCTCTCCCCTCCTCTAGTAGGCTGTTTCCATGGCAACAAGCTCCAGTTTCTGGCACTGAAAAGTGGAAACTGACAGGAAGTGTGAGCAGCCTCCAGGGGGCGGATGAGGGAGGGGGGTGGAAGAGGGGGCAGGGTTGGCTTTTTGGTGGGTGGGGTGCGGGACTTGAGGGGGGGGGCAGGAAGGGGTTCAAGAGGACAGGGTGGGGCCGTGGGGGCAACTGGAAACGAAAAGGTTTACCGAGTTCAGTTTGTGGTTTGAATCTGAATGGAGATCAACTCGCTCTCTCTTCCCCTCACTCGTTTTCTTCCTTCTCTTAAAAGCCATCTCTCTTCTTCTATCCATCTATTTGCCTTCCGTCTTCCCATCTCGCTCTCTTCATTCAGGCTCCTCTGTTTATTTAAATTCGTCAAGGAGGCCTGATTGGCGTGGAAGCATTTACTGCCAAAATTTATTGCCATGCAAATGGAGGAGGGGGGGTGGGGGGGGCTGGCTCAGCCTCAAGGCCTGCCATGTAGGTCAAGGGTGCTTAGAGACAAGCAGTTTGTTGCTCATTTCTTGCTGTGTGTGTGCGCGCGTGAGTCTTTTCCTCCCCCTCTCACACCCTCTCTCTTCCCCTCTCCCAGCCTCTTCACCAGCCAAAATTCTCATTCAAAACCCCCCGAAACGCCCCATTCTCTCGTCCCTCTGTGCTTGTAGAACTCCCATTCCGTCCATTTTGGGGACGTTTCATGGGAGCTTTATCAATGCGTTCAGTATAATCTTGACAGAGGAGATGACCAAGGCTATGGAAGCGCCTGTGAATCCTTCAGTCACGATGAACTCAAAACTGCATGTGCAACTCAAAAGCACGGGAAAAAAACACATTATGAATGCAGCTCCACGCAACTGTGGCTTGATTATCTGCCGCAAGAAAAGACTTTTTTTTTTTCTTCTCTTTTTCTTTTCCTGACTGCAAGTGTCTGTTTGTGATGTGGGGGAATTCGCCAGAAGGGAATCGGCTGATAGCTCACGACTGTTGGCAGTAGTATTTGGCGAACAAACTGGAGGCCATTTTCACACCTAAGTCCTGCTTGACTTAGTGCAATATTAATTTCTCTCTTCATCGCGCCATCCTCATCTTTTCTCTCCTGTTCCGCCTCTTTTACCCTCACCTCTCTTCCTCTCTGGAGAGTTTTGCAATGTGACTGCGACAAACATCTAAGCCTTTCCTTTCCCTTTTCCATCATTCTGTTGCTCTTGGTTGCCTTGGCTTGCTGGCAGCTTCACTCTCTTTCACCTTCCTCATCTTTTTTTTTTTTTTTTGTTCTTTTACCCGCTCATTGTCATTTCCTTACCCTTCTTCCTCTCGTGGTAACTTTCTTTCTCTAGCTCACTCTTTCAACCTCCACTTCAAAATGGCTGTGATTGACATATCCAAGAGTAAAACCGCAGCACGACTTTTAAAAATGCAGGTTTTTTTTTTTTTTTTTTTCAAATTTAAGCAAAACGTACACACGTGTTAAAAAGGGTGTCACTCACAGCATTTCCCCTGCACTTCATCCCGATGGATTAACATGTTTGCACCCTTATCATGCGGCTCACAGGGTAAAAGACTAGAGTGAGAAGGTGTGGACCAACAGTATTTACAAAGGATGAATTTGAACCTCCTACCTGCCACAAAGGTAGAACATTTGGAGGACCTGATACGGCAGCTCACTGACACTTTATGTAAGCACTGACGATTGAGAAAGGACTACCGAGACGTGTGACCGTGGTTTAGGAGGGGGAAAAAAAAGCCTTTTCATTATGGACTTACACCTCAGTCTCCATCACAAGGTAAGCTCTACAGCACTTCAGTTCCTCAGACATTTCCAGAAGAAAGCAACGAATCTCAAAATTCCTCTTGCTGTGCACTCAAAAAAAAAAAAAAAAAAGTCAAAGCAAAATCATTTTTTAAGTGTTCTTATAAGAACAGGAAAGACGGGGAGGGGCTGACAAAGACTGTTCTTTGGTTGTAGATGTATGAATTGGAAAGCACACTATGTGCCTCAGCGTCCTGAGCCGCCAGAACTGAAGGAGATGTTTTGCACACGTATTCCAGGTGAATAATAAAATCCTTGCTAGCCAGCTTTGAAATTCATTGATCGACTTCAAACCTCCGTGATGCCTCTGATTGAATTCTTTAATTGGGCTTTTTCTTATTTTTCCTCCCCTGCGCTGGACTCCTAATCCTCCCATGAGTCAGTGTTTCTCTTCCTGTCTGTATTCCTTTTGCTTGTTTTCCTCTTTTTGTCTCATCTCCACGCTCACTCTGCCACTTTGTGCCTCTCTTTCTCGCTCCCTTCCTATTTACCTTTGCTCTCCCCTGATAGGACTTAGACGAGCCTGTTTCTCCTGACCCTCAGCACACCCTGTCCTGCCTCCAGCCTTTCCATAGGGATGAACAAATCTGATGATCAATTCGCTCTCCCTTCCCCGCGCTCACTCTCTCACACACACACACACACACACAAACACAAACACCTTTACACACACTCGCCATGAACTACCCCAGAGCTCAGAGATCGGCTCGGCCCAGCTGCCTGCCAACCAATTACCACACCACAACAGCAGCCCCGCCGCCCCCCCTCCACCTGTGAGCCTCCCCTTCTCACTCTATTTCCGTCCACTCCCTTCTTCTGTTACATTTCCCACTTAGCAGAGTCTGCTTCCATCACCTTTAATTACCCACTGTGCCCAGGTTCCCCCTCCTGCAGGGCCGTGGCTCTTGATTGTCTTATACCTCCACCTTCCCTGTCAATCCTTCAGCAGCGGCGTCCTCCGACTTGTTCACAATTACCACACCAGCTTCTTTAGCTGTTCTTTCTCCTTTCTCCTTTATTTTTTCTTTTCTTTTTTTTTTTTTTACCCCCAAGTGCTCAAGATTTTTCATCGCCTTCTTCTGCTCCCCAGCCTGTCCAAGCCAAGTCCCTGCTGAGCAAGCTCCCTGGTCCTCTACATGTTTTCCTCTCTGCTCTAATTAAAGCTTCTCTCATACGAACATGCATTTCTCATTATGCCAAATCCTCTTCCTCAGCATATAGCAAGCATGTGCTGCGATCCCATTAAATACATATCTGTAGCAGATAAGGTGCCCACAAATTGCTAATAGGCACTTCTGCCATTCACTCTCATGTTGTACCAGGGCAGCTATATATATATATATGCAGTGGTCTGCCCTGTTTGTTATTCACTGAATTACCAGTTAGCAGACTGAGCAACTGTGTTTATAGCTGGCGGTACGTGCGCACAGTGTTATTTGTGTTTCGGTTTTGTCTGTACAGGTAGGAGAGCTGAATGGTTTGTCGTGGTCTGGGCTGCTTGATGTGCAGACCGCAGTACTTCTGAGTGTGTTTTTCTGGAGGTTTTGTCTAGACAGACCCAATCAATCCTGGGTTTCCCACAAATAGTCTTCCCCTCCGCCTCACCACCTCATTATATAACAGATGTTTATTTTAGTACGGGACCTGGCCACTACTCTCATTTCTAAACTGGGCTGTGGGCGTAGCGCTAATGGGGAAATTGAATGGCTAAGCAGAGCCGCTGTGGCTGCGGCTTCCCGTAGCGCGCGTTCACTTGTTTTTGCCTCGTTTATTGCCTAATTCGTTTGGCCTAGTGTAGTCGTGTTAGAGGTGTGTCACTCTGCTAAATGGCAGTGTGAGCCCCGAGGTCAGCAGAGTCAGCGGTTAACAGCTCCTGCAAACTATCCTGCCGCCTCCTGACATACACATTTCTCAATTGAAAGGTGTATTAAAGGCTTGAGGAGACCCATGGGCTTGTAGGTTCAGGGCTGTGTCAACCAGTTAAGAGTTGTTTACATTTGAGCAAGCCCCGAGGAGTGCAGGCGGGCCTCAAACTGTTGTAAAGGAGGTTGTACAGCAGCTCCAATCTGTACTTCAGGAAGCAGACGGAGGCGGCTTAACCGCCACTGTGCTTCCAGTCATTATCTTTCTGTGCCAACACTGAGCTGAAAACCCCTAGACCCCTTTGACAGCCCTCTTGTCCAGAGAACAGCGGAAAACAGACACTTTCAGCAAGCCTTAGCCTTTTTATACAGGTGTCAGGTTGTGTTAACAGCAAAGCACCTATTTGTCCCATTCATCTGTAGTGTTTTTGACCTCTTATCCTCCATCTGAGCAGCCAGCATCCTCTGACTCTTCACCTCAATTTGCTGCTTCACATCCACGAGGCCCGGGCTTCAAAGTTTTTGGGACTGGGCGCGTCCTCCTCTCCCCCGTTTCAGAAGTTCCCTTTGAAGTAAAAGTTCAGTCGGGAACATTTCACGAGCAACTTATTTTCCAGCCGTTTCCTTGATTTTCTATTGATTCCCATCTGCCTTGGTCGGGTGGAAAAGGAGAAGAAAAAGAAGAAAAGGAGAAAGACAGGGAGGGAGGAGGGTGGATCGATCTCAGCGTGACCTCCCGTGGGGGTATGGGTCGGATGCATTTTGGGTGAAAATCATTAACCAATTCTGCTCTGCCAGCCTGAGCAAAAGTAACGAAATAACGATCACGATTTGGTTTTTATTTTTCCTTCAAAGATCGCCTCAATGTTCAGATTTCCATGCAATTTTCTGCGCTCTCCCCTCGTATTGAACTTGCAAATGCTGTGACTGTGAGATGCTGGTTGCTATTGGAAATCGTTAAAAGACATCAATTTGTGAGCTCAAGGCCACCTTCGGAAATGATCAAGCCAAATATCTGTATCCAAAGTAAGCACTGAAGATGTATCACACTGCAACACTAAATCTTCCCCTGCAGCTCCATCTTAAATAAACCTTGCTTTTTAAAGTCACTGAGAGGGTCATCACATTCTTGTCGTACACCGAACAACAAAATATACTGTACAATGCCAATACACAAGGAGAGGACAATGTAATAGTCCCAGAGCCACACAAATCAGTATCCCAAATGCATTCCCTTAAAAACACAATCAAATTGACATGCTGTTCATGCCCGTGTAATCAAGCAAGCTAGTCATTAATTATGGTAGTGTAGTAGACCTCAAAACCTCAATCCGCAAATGGCACAGCTGCATGCAGCAGTCTCCTCTGTGTACTCTGTAACTCCATGCTGTATTCCTAGAGCGTGCTCCATACAGCACTCCCTCGCCGGTCGTCCTCCATGGCTTTGGCCAAGCGTGCAAATGGCAAATGGACAGCGGGCGCCCCGGCAGCCCTCTCTGCCCATGTCTTATTCATGAGCAGGGGGTCGGCGCAATGCCCCTCGTCACACACCATGTCAGAAACACACTCTGCCCCGCGCACCGGAGCCTCCCGCCACCCTCCTCCTCCCGACCACTTCCTACCCGCTACAACCCCCGTGACATTTTCACTTTATGTGCCACCGCGCTCTCATCCTGCCCAGCAAGGAAAGTGATAATAGTAATAGCCAGCCGTAACGGTGGGAAACACTCAGCTGAAATGTAATCCAATGCAGCGTCCATAAGGCTCTCAGGCTAGTCACTGCCACTGTGTAAGTCACACAGATGCTGTGTGAATATGGTAATGTGATTACTGCTGGTGTTTTCTTATATGGCAGCACATCAGTGAGGAAAATGTAATGTTGTGGTCAGGCTTGAGGCCAGGATGCAGAACGCCCGTCCCACCAAGCATCTCATAAAAAGCGGAGTGTGAGAGCTAAGCGAGGGGGAGTTGAGGGGCTTAGATGATTACATGGCTCCATGGTTTCATGAAGATGACTCCAGCTTCCCAGGCAAATATGACATCAGCAGTCTGACATTCAGGACGTAATGCCTACTGTGCAGCGGCGGCCTTGCAGGGCCAGTGAAGTCAATAAAGTAATAAAGTTGTATTGAGTACTGGGCTTTGCTTAAAGGTCGTGTCATTTTTGGTTGCCATGTGAAGGTGTTGGTTGTACATTAGAGGTAGCATTATCAACAATAATGTCTGAATTCCTGCCAGGACGACACCACTAATTACATTCCTCTCAGAACACAAAGATCGAGCTTGGTTTGGCTGAAATGTTACAACATTAAAATTGACCGCAGGTGCTCCTGAAACAGTTTAAGATTTCCCCTCAAGACTTTCTTGTCTCCGAGGGTTAGAAACTATCCTCAAGTGAGTAGGAGCTAGTTGGATTAGAGAATCTCACCTTTACAGCGGCTGTATCTTTTTAAGATCTGGCAGGTTCATTGAGAATCAATTGATCGATTAAATTTTAACAAGACACCAGTGATGGGCTCTCTGCTGGATTTAAACATCCAATCCATCATCGCCATGGAGCTCCTTCTTTCTCCTTCCAGTCGGCTCTATCCATCTCCTCCTCCTAACTGGTTTGGGGAAGGGGAAATTATCTCTTGATTAAAATTTAATTAAAAGCCATTTAACTTTTTTCTCTTCCTTCAGCGCCCTTAGACGTTAGCAGAAACAACTTTCCCCTCCGGGTGGAGAACATTGCACACTGGTGGCTGAGCAGCCACGCCACACACTCCCTGGATCGCTGATTATTTCTCACCCTCTTTTATTACACCTATAGATCTGTGCGATTTAAGTCCAAAAAGGGCTCATAAAAATGCTGCTTTCCCTCGTCACAGTAAACAGCCACGTGCCACAGCTCCAAATGGAGATATAGCACTCCACCAACTATCCATAACCATGTATCCTGTTGCTACTCCACCCTCGGTTCAAAGTCAAGTCCATGGTGGCAGGAATCAACTCTAATCCACTTATCTCATTGATTCATCCAACTCCGACCCCTCTCACTCTGACTCTCTCCCGCCTGCAGATCATATCTTAGCCTTTTTCCTCAAGCTGTCCTGCTTGGTCTCAGTAATTTGCAGTGACAGAGGTCAGAATGCACAGCCATGCTGGGATTGTGGTAAGGAGCTGGCGCCTCAATTAGGCCCCTCCCAAGTTGTCCCGGCCCCTGAGGGGTCTGAATGACACATTGATAATTGAACAGATGATTCCTTGTAATCGGGCTTGTGCCACCCTGGCTCCCCCTGTGGAACGTCTGCGGTAATCGAGGCAGGAGTTGAGAGTTGAGAACGAGTGTGTGATGTGTTTGCGTGTGTGAATGTGTTTGTGTCCTGTGTGCCATATCTATCTCTCAGTCCCCTTAAACCTGCCTGATGGGAACGGAGAGGCGCAGCTTCTCTCCAGTGATGTCACAACCGAGTGTGTTTGTGCACATATGTGTGTCTGTGTGTCAGTGTGCCTGTGTGTGTGTGTGCATGTGTGCGTGTGTGTGCTCGTCCTCCGGCTGTGCTGCTGCTCCTTAATGACCCGTGCAGTGCCTGGGAGCTGGGGGTGTCACAGCGTCGTGACTAACGGCCTGGGCAGACTGGCTGCTGCCAAAGCCCTGTCCCCAGCCAAGCCCTGTACACTACACACAAATTCTCACACACACACACACACACGCACACACTGACACCCACACATACAAATACACACAGCCTCATCACCATGTCCCACTACTTAGCTCCCACTAAATGTGTTTATGTTGTTGTGGATGGCTGCTTTATGACGTTATGATGAATTTATGTGTCTGCGGGGTAAAAGTGTGTGTGAGAGAGAGAGTGAATGTGAGAGTTAGAGAGAGCACATGTGTGCATGTGGGTGTGTGTCTGTGTGTGTGTCCGTGGGAGGATGAGGTTGGCTATGTGTGCTACTGTGCGTGCCTGTGGCGGGAAGGGGGCGTGCATGCATATTGCATAGATAAATGCTGAAGTGGACTCACAGTCCGAAGGCGCTATAAGTAGAAACCTGTGTACAGGAAAGAGCAGGCTCTAGCTTAAGTGGCACGCCTGCAGATACGTGATATGTGTGTGTGTTTGCGTAGGTTTTTGTGTGTTATTTTGTATCTGTGGTTTGCACATGTGTCTATATATGTGTGTATAATACATATGTGTGTGTGTGTGTGTGTGTGTGTGTGTGAAGGTACACTGGGCAGGTGAGTGATGAGCACTGCAGTGCTTTGGTGCAAAAGCTCGTGGTTAGAAATCACAGGAAGGCCCCAGTGACTTGATTCTCCCTGTGCCCCATATAGATACACCCCCCCCCACCCCCCACCCCCACACCACCGAGATAGAAAGACGCAGAGAGAGTGAAAGAGAGTGAGCGAGCAAGCAAGAGGGAGAAAGAGAGAGAGAGAGATGGAGAAAGAGAGAATCCTCACATCCTTTTAGCTGAGGCTCATAAATCACAGACAGCGGCATGGCAGGATTATGTTGTCAAATAAAAAAGTGCGTGTGTGTGTGCGTGCACGCGTGCGTGTGTGCGCACGTATGTGTGCCGGTTTGTGCCTAATGTGGTGCTGCGTAGGACAGGTGGCGAGGCATTGACACAGCATTGTTCAGTTGTTGTTGGTTGCAGAAGTGATGCATAATGCCACTTCACACAGTGCAGACAGCTGAACGACTTGAAAAGGCTCACGAAAAACTGAACAGGTGGAATAAAAGCCGAGAGAGAGATGTAAAGGTTTTCAGAGTGGAGGAGAGCAGGACGGAGAGTACATTGTCTGTGTGTGTGTGTTTTTTTTTTTTTTGAGGGGGGGGTTTCATGCGGGTGAGAGAGAGAGAACAACAACGAGTGTGAGAAAGCCATTCAGATGGTTCAGAGTGGTTCAGTAGACTTGATCAAGAGAGAGAAATCAAGAAAAATATTAGGGGAAAAAAAAGTATTTTGATAGCACGGGGGAAGTGCAGCGGGGGTATATTTAGAGGCGGGGGAGAAAAGATGGAACGAATGGGAGGGAGATGGAGGGAGAGAGAGTCCATCACAGATCTGTGGTTGCAGGCTCCAATCAATTATTAACGCCATGCAGATTAGCAGGCGAGCCAACAAACGATGCAATGATGGCTGTCAGTTTCCCCCCACATTGCCGCCCACCTCAGGGAATGAAGGAGAATAGGAAAACGTCAGAGAGAGAGAGAGACAGAGAGAGAGAGAGAGAGAAAGAGAGAGCGAGAACATAATGGGGAGGGGGAGATGAAATAGAAAAAAAAAAAAAAGTTGTAGAGGACTTGTTTCGTTGTTTGTTTATTCCGCTGGGAGAGAGACAAGGACAGTAAGCAGGGGACTGTATTAGTGAGGGAGGAGTGCGATGCCCTAATATGGCAAGAGAGGAAGTGCGTTAGGAACATGTTCTACTTACATACTGATCGGTGACGTTTGATTTGGTCGTTTCCACACGGAGGGGTGATGGTTTAGATGAGGGGATTTCAAACCTTTTCATGTTCTAGACCCCACCAAAGTGACTTTCATTCAGGTACAGACGCCCATGGAGGAGATGAGACCCTCCTCTTATTCGGTGTTAACATGATGCTTTTCTTCAAACAAATGAAACTGTGAATGATGTCAGAGACTGGTGACCCAGTTGTATGTGGAGAGAAAGAGAGAGAGAGAGAGAGAGAGCAGTGGCTGAGCAAGCTAGACAACGAATGAAGAGAGGGAGCAGAAGTGGAGAGAACAAACATTTTCAAAAGTTTTGAAGCGCTGCAAGGAGAGGTTCCTCATCATCGAGTCATAACGGCACAGAAAGTTTTTAGGCTGATAGGCCCCGTAGTTTGTGAGATTAGCTGCAGACGTGCACACACTCACTCACACACACACACACCAGATCAAACACATGATCTCCTCCAGGCTGCTGCATGGCGGAGATAAAAAATTTCCCCCGAGGGATGATTTGTCTCCAAACCTAGTCGACTTGTTTCCAAGGTTTTCTTGACTCAAGTGTAATTTTCTTGAGACTAGTGGATCCATGTGTCTTATTTTAACATATTTATACTTGTTCCCAGAAAAAGTCCTTAAACGAGTGAAACAGCATTGGAACTAAGTGGGATTTTTTCAGCCCACTGGCACATAAACAAGATTTTTTACACGGAACATAAGACCAAATGACTTGTTAAGATGTAGATTTTTTTTTTTAGTGTGTAAAAATTAGGGTTTGTGTTACTGTAAGATGCCAGTCTTAACACAATTGTTTAGTTGTCATTCTTGAACATGCAAAAAGATTCAGAGTGGTGAGACTGAAATGCAATGTTTTGATAATCACAAACGTTTTTGTTGTTTTGCGCAATTTCTACTAAATTAAATCCTCATTTTGCTGAGGACCGCAGACCCCACTTTGGTTTAGATCGATGAGTAAAGGGAGAACTATAGTAAGTGCACCGTGAACGCTGTGAGCCAGTGATAAAAAAGGCATGTGGCACGGGGGAGAAGCCTAATAGATATATCCACTTCAAGCCTACATCAATACGAGTTCTCTTTTTCCCTGAGCATGCAGAAACCCCTGTGTCTCCGCTTTTTATCACAAGTACTTCCAAAACGTCCAAAATGTCAAGAGTACAAAAGCGCAGCAAGGTGCGTTGCCCACTTTTCCCAAAAAAGTTTGAGAGTGGACAGCAGACTTGAACTAGCGACCTCTGTGTGGGAGAACGGCTTTCACCTGGGGTGCCAAAAATGGCCAACATTGTCAAGGGAGATGATGATGACGAGGCAGTTTGTTGTAGAGGGGAGAGCCACAAGCAGAGGAAGGGTGAAAGAGATCAAATGAAAGAGAGAGAGAGGCAGGAGAAGAATGCTTAAGGGAAAGGATTGCTTGTTCTCCAATTGGATAATGGTACAACCCTCAAGGGTATCACAGCTGGGACGCCCTTGAGTTTGCACAATTAACCTATACCCCTGCTATTTCTATACATAGCCCTCTATAGATCGCTATAGAATGCCACAGAGCAATGCCATTTGTGCATGTTAAAAACTCCCAAAATTCATAAATCATTCAGCGTTACCTCAGGATGTGCTGACCATATAGGGTCATCACAAGATGCACCGAGTACAAAATCAGTCTTCTCTGTAGGTTGTTGGACACCCTCTATGTACGGTGTTAGCATGGAACATGCCAGAAGGTTATGCAGAGGATAACCGAACGCACTCACCCAGCCGTTACACCTGAGCTCAGCAGCTCGCTGGCTGCAGGGAATGGCCCCTTTAAGAGATTTCCTGGGAGACCTTGGACGCTGTTTTACCGAAGGAGTTATTGTTCCAAAGATCGCTTCTATACTTCATCACGTTATGCGTGCTTCCTTCCCAGATTCTCTCTCCCAGTCTGAGATGGCTTTTTAGGTTCTTGGAGGCCAAGGGCAGAATGAATTAAGCATGAATTTCTGAAAGGTGTGTGAGCTGAATAGAAAAATTGAGATGTGGGTGTGGTGCTAGCTGAAGAGACAGGGAGAGAAACACAACTTCGGGGTTGTTTTCTTGCCCAAAGGCTCCCCTGCGGGGAGAGACATTTCGGGCCTGCCAGAAAAAAAAACACAGCTTTGCAATTAACCAGAGAACGAGTGAACAAAAACAGGTGCATGGTTATAGAGGAAGGTGGAAGTGGGCAAGGAGAAGGGCACTGGAGGCAGAGGAGGAAAAACAAATAAAAAGAAAGAATCTTTCTTTTGTGTGCATGTGCTCATGCATTGGCTGCCCGCCTGATGTGTGTATTCCAGCATGTGCATGTCGCTCAGGAGGAAGTGAGGTTTAGGTGAAGGCATTGTAATGCGGTGTGCTGGTTTCCATCCTCTCTTTAAAAGCAGTGATGGCAGACAGTCTCTGCAGCACTCGCTTTCTCTCTTTTTCTCTTTTTGTTAAGCCAGAGCCCTGCCGCCAGCGGCTGCCTGCTGCACCATCTGTGGCTGCAAAGTGCCCAAAATTCATTAGTGGAGGGAGGCAAGGAAGACGAGGAGCAGAATCCACCCGGAGAGAGACACAGAGGGAGGGAAAGAGATAGACAGAGAAGAAGAAAGGGGGGAAAGAGAGGGACCAAGAGGGCAGCGGTGGACGGGGAAGCAGGAAGTTATTTTTGAAGTTTTTTTTTCCCTCCTTGATGAAACATGTCTCTCTCCAGAAAATGTAGAAAAATATGAGCGAGATGGAAAAGTGAGGCCTACAGAGGGGAAAGGAGACAGACTTTGGAGAGAGCGAGGAAGAGAAAGAGGCAGAGCAAAAGTGAGACAGCGAGAGAGGAAAACGGGAGTTGAAGAAGGTTGAGGTGTGCTGAGAAAAAAGAGTGAGAGGCGGAGGGGCGAGATGAGGCAGAGCAAAATAGAAAAATGGGAGGAATGGAGTGAGGCAAATGGAGAAATGAGGCGGAGAGGAAGTGACAACAGAAGGGGGTTGAGGAGATGAGAGAGGGGAGCAGAAGAGGGGAAGATGAGGAGGAGGTGGAGTAGACAGGACTGTGTGTGGCAGCAAGATGTTCTTTGTGCCTGTCAGAGTCTGACTAAAGATCAGGATTTGTGTGACACATCTGTACTAAATCTCCAACAAAGACTATCTGTCTGTCTCTGTCTTTATCTAGGGAGCTGGGACTCTCTCCCTCTCGCTGCCTCTCCCGCTCTCTGTCTCCCGCTCTCTGTCTCCATATTTTTTTTTCCATTTGCATCCATTACCTGCCTGTCCTCTGCTTTTTCCTCTCCTGCCTCGTGCCTAAAAATATTCCAAGGTACTTCTGCTTTGTTTGACATAATATCCAGCGACAAGTGACAGGAAAGGTAGGGGAGCGGATGAAATGCGCCAAAGGTCACGAACCAGATTTTTGATCCCACAGCGTCACAAGTTGATGGCGCGTGATTCAGCCTCCGTCGATCCAAGAGTGCATCCCACGCATCTCCTCCTCTCCCTCTTTTACTATTCCCCTCATTCAGCCACCGCTTTGTTTCGTGCCTATCCCCTCCCCCTCGAGATTTCCATTATCCTCGCTTTCTGTTCTTCACTCCATCACAACCTCCCCTGCTCTAACTTTCCAAATATTGTCTCCTCAAGCCCCCGCCACACACGCACACACACACACACACACACACACACCAACCAGCTCTTATGCCGTCATCTGTCTGCAGCACTGACTCATGATTCCCAGGGGGACTGTGAGGTGACAGGGATCATAGAGCTTTGTGGAACTTGTATGCTCAGATAAGCTGCTGAATTAGAGGGTGGTGAAGATCAGGAGTGGTGTCGCGGAGGAGGCGATAGGAGCAGAGGAGAAAGGAGGAGAGGTAAGGAGAAAGAAGAGGAAGAGGAGAGTGGAAAGGAGCTGGGGAGATAATGTATCATTAGATGAGAAGAGAGGAGACGACTGGGAAAAAAAGGGGGGAAATGAGAGAAGAGGTTGGGAGAAAGGTGATGAGGGAATGAAGAAAGGGTATGAGGAGAAGAGACTGATGGTGCAGATAGAAGAAAGGAGGAAAAGAAATGAGAAAGACGGAAAAGAGGGAAATGGGAGACTAGAGGATATAGGTAAGGAGATTAGAGGAGAGGAAAAAGGAGGGGAGGGGAGACCGGAGAAGAGAAAGGATGTGAGGGTATGAGAGAAGAGGAGAAAAGAGGTGGGATAATAAGTGGAGGAAAGGGGCAAGGAGAGAAAGACAGGAGCTGGGGAGGGAAGAGGCCAGGGGAAAAGAGAAGAATTTGGGCGAGGGAGAAAGGAGGTGAGGAAAGCACAGGATAGGGCTTGGAGAAATGAAATGTGTGGATGAAAAAGGGGATGAGAGCGAAAATGAGATTCCAGGATGGTGATGAGAGGAGAGGATAAAGGAGAGGAGAGGGGAGTGAGGATGAAAAATGGTGTGAGGATAGGCGAGTAGATGAAAAGGTAGGTGGGCGAAAAGGAGAGAGGACAGGAGGAGGGAAAGGTAAGGAAAGGACAGGGGGGATGAGGAGGTGAGGAGAAATGAGATTAGATGAGAGGAAAAACGAGAAGGAAAAAAAAGGGAAGATGGAAAAGGATGTGAGGACAGGCGAGAAGAGGAAGGAGAGGAGGCCACGGAGGTAGAGCAAAGAGAAAGGAGGCGAGGGGAGGAAACCGTTCACAGGCAGCTGCCATAATTCATTCTAAGTTAGATTTGTATGTATTCATGCATGTGTGCGCATTTCTATGCATCAGCATAAATACAATGCGGCTGCTGCATGCATCTCTCAGCAGCCACTATGTATGCAAACTCACACTGTGTATTCTACGGCAGGACAACAGGGAAACTGACAGCCGTATACATACAAAGCAAGAGGCCCGGGAAGACAAATAAACAGCCATACGGACAGACATAAACAGAAAACAGAGCGAGGGAGCTGTCAAAATTCATTTAGATTCCGCTGATATGTCCACTTCAGTGCATCAAGGCCTTGAACTCGGAGAAGGTCCCCATCAGAAGAGTATACCTGACAACTGCCGAAGGTGATAATACAATACACACTGGCGGTATGAGGTCAAGAAAAGCTCTTAAAAAAAAAAAAAAAAAAAAAAAAAAACAGGAGTGAGTTGCCACTTCCATCGTTCTCCCTCTTTTTTTTTTTTTTTTTGGCCATTTTTCCTCTTCTAGTTATTTTTTCTTCTTAATCTTTTTTTCTTCTTAAAGGAAATATCCACCGTAACCCTCCTTGTCACCGATCAGACACAATAATTAGAGATTTACCTTTCATTTTGGGCGCATGTTGTTATTTAGCGGTCTATTTTTCTCCTGAACACCTCATTTAAACGTGGCGATATAAAACGTCAGCAGCTAATATCGGGTTTCAGTGTCGGCGCCTCACAATGAAAGAGCAAACTGTCAGCTGAAAACACTGTAACTCCGATTTTGCTGATTTTGGTGTATTAGCTTTGTCTGGAGGATTACCTGTCCGTCTCTGGGTTGAGGCGCGTTTACAGCTGTTGGATTTGTGAAACCTTTGCGACAACCAATCAGTTTAAGCAAAAAATGCACAGTGGTCAAGCTAAAAAACCTGTTTTTCTTAGCGCCTCAAACGTGGGCATCTTGTTGATATGTGTTTTTCACCTGAGCACAGTGAAAAGCCTCTCTCCTGACTCACCATTCTGCACCGCCATACAACAATAACACATGTATCAAACCATTTTATAAGAGGAAGATTTTCTCTGCTGCTCCCAATAAAATCAATAGACCATAATGCAATGCGGCCATAAGAAATATTGGATTTTGAGTAAAAGGTGTGACTCGCGTTTTCTCAAGCTGAAAAACGAACTCTCCACATTTGCATGGCACCAAGACGGAAACAAGGAAGAGGCTCTTCCACAAACAGAAATGAACGCCTAATTTTAAGCCGCTGCGGGGTTTTCTTCAGCGTGGTTTCCACCATAATGGAAGCGCTTTCTGAAAAAAGTTGAACATCCTTCAACTCAGGTGGCAGCGGCAACAGCAAATAGCCACCTTATTTCCCCTCACAGCTGCAGCTGCCTCCATTGGAGGCCGTTGTATGTATATTGAAAATAATGGAGGCGGTAGAGTTAACCACCTGCTGCCTGCTAACACCTGAACTGAAGTAGAAGCAGACGAAGCAGGTTGAGGGAAAGTGGGTATACTAAAAAAAAAAGTAAATTGCAACACTTCATGACAAAATAACTTGAATGCATTCGTCACATACTGATATCTAACACTATGAGCATATTCGAGGGTGCTTTTTTTCCCCCTTTAATATCATCATCGCCTTCGCATAATCTTCCTCTTCAGCAGCATCTTGTCTTCATCATCATCTTCTTATCTCTGCCTGTTCTTGTTATTTCAGAAAGTTATTTCAATCAGGCGCTGAACCCACTGAGTCAGGAACAATCATGTCTCGCTGGAGGTTGACTTGCGTCTCAAGGGGTTGATTTTCAGCCTCGACTCCAGACTCGCGTGCAAATGTAGGGAACAAACATCTGGCTAATGTTTTGCCGGGGCATTTTGGAGATGAAGTCTGCGCTGATGCAGTACAAAGTGAGCAAAGATAACGAGACAGCTTGTAAAAGGTTAGGAATTATATGGTTAAAGGCAATCAGACGATGACACATTCGTTTGCTGAGTAGTAATAATAAATGACATGTAAATTAAAGATGATGCTCTGCTAAATACTAATATCAAACTGTACGAGAACTTTTCTTCTTTCTATTTTTGCTCACGGCTTTAAAGGAATGCACTTCTCTTTGTGGGTCACGGAGTATCTGTAATTTTCTTTTATTTATATATATTTTGGGGGGTTGTATTTTTGTGTAGTTATCCTTGCAGAGCAGAATATGCACGCATTTGAGTAAAACGTGTTTGCACACAAGCTTATTCTTCTCACTCTTTTACATTCATAATAAATTCTGGCAGCTTTGCATGTTTCATTATTAATGTTTCAATGAATGTATCACAGGAAGGCCACGTCTTGATAGCCCTTCGTCCGTTCGTACTGTGTGCTGTAAAATGTAAGACACTTGAAAAATAAATGATTCCCGACTTTTTTTTTTTTTCTTTCTGCGGTGAATATTGACAGTTGTTGCTGTCAAGGTGACGGAGCGGCGGTGCAGATGTGTGTGGGCGTCTTTGCACTACCTGTTCCCGTGTCGGTGTGTGGGCATGTACAGTATCTATGCATTAGTGGTGCTGCTTCTTGGTACTCTCCGCTTGTGTGCAGCGTGCTGATGGCACAGCAGTAACATTTTGCAGCTCATTCACACGAGGGAGAGGGGAGCCAGAGATCATTTTCAGTGCTCCACATGAAGGAGCATTAATCCAATTCAAACAGCTCCAAGGAGACGGCCCTCTAATAACTTACGGTGACTTAGAAATTTGTTTTCGTCTTTAACAGTGCAATGAAAGATTAATAACCACCACTATAGGAGTTATACAACTTGTTCCGCAAAAAAACACAATAAGAAAAACACACGAGAAACTGATGTGTAGAGATAAATGAAAGACAAATTAGCCGGTGGCATTGTAGTTAATGGCACATTACGTCTGTTGCAGCTTTAGTTATGGCCCTGATTTCTTCATATTCCTCCATAGCCTTAGGCTCCGGCGAAACAGCTTCATCAGGAACACGAGCTGACAGATTCATCAGTGGCTCATTCCACCAGAGTGACATCACAGCACAGCTTAGCCTCACCCCGAGTAACTGGCCACATGTCTGTTTCCTCCTCAGCTTTACTCGATAACACATTAATTCACCTTTACTTCTTTGCCCCTCTCTCTTTCATGAATCTCGGTAGTTTTTTTCTTTTTTTTTTTCCCTTCATGTCATACAGACCGCCTCTCAGCTCTACTCAGCTGCAAAGATTAAATGGGCTCTCTATCGATGGCTCCTTTCTAATGCACCAGCCACTCTGAAGAGATACCAAAAGCATGTCATCGCCCAGCCTGAAGTGAGGGGTTTGGAGGGTGAGACGGGGCGGGAGGGTGTCTTCGGAGCAGGGTATATTTTTAACTCAAAGGGCCTCTTGGCTCAACAAGATGAACAGAGCAAGCAGGGAACATGTGAGCAAAAGTACTTTGCTGTCTGGGGAAAGGGGGATAGGGCTTTTGTGCCACTGAGCGGCAGCAGTTTGGTGGGAGCGCCAAAGCAAGCCATGGTGTCATCCAGCTTCCATCTGGTGTGTGAGAGAGAGATACAGAGAGATAAGAGGGAGAGAGAGAGAGAGAGAGAGAGAGAGAGAGAGAGAGAGAGGAAAAGAAGCCTCAAGATTTCTTGCAGGAGCTCTCCAGCCCATTTAACCAGGTACTCTGCAACATTAGTTCAAGTGTCAAATAACGTCAGCAAGACTCTCTCCAGTGTGCAGACCAAGGCCACCGCCCACACAAGTTTGGTGGCAGTTTGAATGTCTGCCACGAGCTCTCCAGCACAGCTTTAGCCAAACATCACTGGCAAGGCGGCTATGCTTGCTGAAGCTAGCGGTGCCGAGTCACAGCAGTGGAGCAACAATGGCAAGAGCTTCTGCGATTCAGAATGCAAATGAGCCCCATCCACAGCTGTAAGGAGAGCTGTGGGCACAGCCAGCCGGAATCCAAAGGCACACAAACAGACGGAAGTATGCAAACACATAAGCGTGTACACACGCTCATAACTACGCGCACCCACGCTCACACACACAGACAGACACACACACACACACACACACTCACCCACAATCAACGGATTCACATCCATGCACGCAACACACGGATTTACACAAGCTGGCAAATACATATGCACATTCATTCTCTGTCTCTCTCGCACACACTTTCTCTTTCTCTCACATAGACACACACACACACACACATATACACATACACACAGACTTACTTCATCTGTACTTGCCAGCATCTTAGTGCATTGCACCATGCCTCCCCCTTCCCTTCCTCCCTCCCTGCCTCCCTCCCTCCATCTTTCCTCTTCCTCTCCTCCCCTCCTGTCCCCTAGGAGCTCCCTCCTAAGCAGGTGTTAGCTGATGTCTGTTCCCCGAGGTAATTCTGTTTTGTTCTTAGCAGCAAGTACTGGTGCTGTGAATTATCCTGACAGCACCTAACTCCTGGGTTCTGGCCCTTGAACACACACACACACACACACACACACACACACATGCACCCTGCCCCTTGCACCTCCATCCCTCCTTGCCTCCTCTCCCCTTTTTATCCTCTCTCTCTCTCTCTCTCTCTCTCTCTCTCTCACCAACCCCCTCTGGCGCAGATAGCAGGACTGTGGCTGAGCAGCCTACCAGCCTTGAACAACACATCAGCCCACACACATAAAGAAGCACACATGCTCGGAATCGTACACATGCACACAAACTCAAGCACACTCACACACACTCACACACACACACACACACATGCAAGGGAGCACACACACAGTGCGCGCACCGAGGTGTACCTGAAGTGCACTTGAAACCATTACATCCCAGATTTGCACTCAGTTGGTTCTGCATTCACTGAGATTGAAGTGTGTCATTCGAAAAATGTTGCCGGTGTCCTGTCGACAAAATGCTCTCCCCTCTTGTTTTTGTTTGCGAAAGGCTAAGACAAAGAAAATGTCATGATGACTTATTTTAGATTGCTCATTACCATGGTGGCTTCAGACAGCAGCTAATTGCCCTCCATTCAGTCATCACAATTAACTGGTCTTATTACGCTGTTTGAGTATATTACATATTTTGCATATTTCAACAGAAATGTGTCATTATCAGTATGAAATGAATGGTGGGGGGAAAATTAATAAGCTAAGTCAGTGGTGATGTGCTAAAGGCTTATGCACGCAAAAAATCTAAACAAAAGCTAAATGAGATCTTTTATTCGGCTCCGCACTGACTTCAGACTTTGTTCCAAATTCAATGAATGTGTTTTCAGCACTTTGTCCATTGTATTGGATGGAAATTGCATGATTTCAGCTCTTTCAGTGTGCCCACATAAACAATAGTGCCAGTAATTCTTAAGCTGTTGTCAAACTCTGTTTTTCTCATGAGTCCTACTTTTCAAGTGTGTCATAAATGACCATCGGCAGCTAATATTGTCTGGTCATCCGTTTCGCGCTGATGCAGCCCGACACTCGAGTGATGCTTTGATGCCTCGTTCCTTTTGACTCCACTTTGCAGCCAATAGTCCTATCAAAAGCAACTGCTCCCAAGCTATTACACGTCTTTGTCTCCTGTCACCATCGCTGTGTAATTGCTGTTTTTTATTGTGGCCTCTTAGAAGCTAAAGTGTAAACTATAGGGGGAAGCCCTGTCACAGTGCTGGAAGCTTAACCACATGGCTCGAGGTATTTGTTCGATCTCACACCGACTAGCAGAGCTCTTACGAAAAAAAAAGTGAAACTATAGAGGCATATTCAAAGTTTAACCATGCGTGTGAAGCTTTAATATTTTTGGTTTGACGTTGCGACAAACAGACATTTGATCAGATGGCCAACGCAATGGTAAAATATTCAAAAAGCGTCTTTATGCATATAAGGGAGTGAGTGTGTTTGCACTTCAAAGGGGCTGTTTGCAAGTAAAAAAAATAAAAAATGAAAAATAAAATGAAGAGGATAAGAAAGAAATTGAACACTATTCAGGAAAAAAAATTCCTCCACAAAAGTTCAAAAAATAGTTCACAAGTGGTCTCTTGATTAAAATGTTTCTATTTGTGCACTTTTTTTTTTTTTTTCACTTTTTTCACCCTACCACCATGTAAATAAATATGTGTTATTTTTTTGCATCAGTATTTCGAATGTTGTGTGAGCTGTTTCTGATCCTCTTCATCTTTATGTATATACTATAATCAATATTTGTAAACAAACCGGGGCCTTCTAAATTGAGGCTTGGGTGGATGCTAGTGGAAACACCATTGTATTATATGCGTAAAGGAGAGGAGAGCTTTCTTGTACATCAACAATACTCTTAAGAAATATTTTTGTGACACTAAAGTAGAAGTTCACATTTCAGATAAGCTGAATTTATTCCATGCCTGAGGCTCAATGCTGTGTTATATTACATGTAGACATTCTAATCCTTTTGAGTCAAGTTGCTATAAAGTGTGTTATTGTCAAAGGATGTTAGCGGCAGAGCTACCTTTGTTGGGGCAAATCAGTATTTTAAGCTACTCTTTAAAAGCAATGACAGCGCCTCCCCACAAATCTGTCAAATTACCGGTGCACAGGGGTGTATTTACGGGAGTCTACAGGGCCTTGTGTAAGGCGGGCGCGTGTGTGTACTCACTGGGAAAGGGAGTAACAGTTTAACTACAGTATCGATTTCAAGAGTGCTAAGGGGTTTAGGCTTCAGTCCAAGGAAAATGGGGGGTAAAAGAACGCCGAGTGGGGATCGTCCCTGGTGTTAGCATGTTTGGCTTTTCTCCCCGGCCACGCTTGATTCAATGGTAAAGATCTGTGGCCGCCCATTGAAGTTGTACAACTGGTGCATTGAGTACTGTATGGCTCTGTGCACTCTGCAGTGCTCTATTGATTGATGTGTGAAGAGGGATTAGTGGGAGGGAGGCGGTGGTGGTGGTGGTGGGGTGATGGCAGAATGGTGAGAGTTAGTCGAGGCAGAATTGTGGATGCAGCATGTGTGTACTATAAAAAAGGTTGCAGATGTCAACCCCTTTGGTACAGCTAGACTAGACACCAAAGGTTGATGCACTCCAGTTTCTCTAGATGTTGATTGTCTCGGCCCGCTTCTGAGATTGAGCTCTTGCAGCAGTAATGTGTTATTTGTGTGTCAGTGCGATGTCAGGCACGCTGAAATATGTGAACCCTCTCTTCTAAAGACCAGCCACTCCCTCGAATGTCCTTGAATGACTAGCGGCTGAACATGCAACCAGTCCTCTGGATGCCACAGAGCGAGTGCATTACATCAGAGCATTCAAAATCATAATCAAGCTCTCCCACGGCCACAGCCACATAAAAACTCCTTTTCTTCATTCTGCCATATTCATCCAATAGGGAGGAAATAACTTTGGACTGAGAGAAGGGGGAGGAAAAAATGACATTACCAGACGGATTCAAAACAATTCATTCGCCATGACTTCTCTGACATTTCTTAGATTTCCTGTCAAGTGGAATCCTGCCGACATCCATTTTGCCTCTCCAGCAATTGTGAATAGCAGGCGACCTGTATATCCATCTTGTTGTGCTGTTTGAGCGAGGCGTCCAGGTGGTTTTTCGCCCCCCTGCCCATCACTCTCTTCCTGTTCTCCCTTTGCGCCGGGCCTGACAGGTGGTGCAAGTGGTGCTGAGGGTGGAAGGAACTGGCAGGGGAGCGGGGGATTTCATCAATAGGGAGTTTGAGGGGCCGGGTGTGCAGTGGAGTCGGGAGAAGGAAGAGTCAAGAGAAGAGAGGAGGAGGAGGAGGAGGAGGAGGAGGATGGGGGGGCAGTGGGATGGGGCTTCAGAGAGATGGACAAGGGGCTGGAGCTGGGCTGTTCAGAGTTAATGGGATCGGACGACGAAGAAAAAGGGATATCTCTGCCGGTTAATGTTTAATCTCCCCCCTTCCTCCATCTAGTGCCTCAGGCTCCCAGCATCTGATAATCCTTGGGCTGCCTCTCTTCATCATCAAGGTGTCGGAGGGAAGTGCCTCGGTAAATATTTAATTGGCTGCAGCATGCCGCCGTTAATTATGCGGGTGTGTCTTTCCTCTGTTTTGCTCTCTGCCCTGCCATCACTGTGTCCTCTGTCGTTTTCTCCCCCCTCCATGTTGAAGCTGTTCCTGCTACTCTACTCTTACATTTGACATTACTACTATTGTTACTACCATTTCTGCTCTACCGCTGATAATATTGCTACAACTATCAATACAGTTGGTGCTAAACAACTACCACTACTGCTATTATACTATGTTCTCTCGTCTAATTACATTTTCCACTCTAGTTTTTTATCTTTTTCAATGACTTTCATTCTCCGGACAAGCCCTCACCTCACCCTGGCTATCTCATTTTCTCCTCTCCCTTCCAACCTCACTGTACGCCTCGCTCCTCCTTTCAATTTCAAAACCACGGCAGCCTCCGTTAAAACGGATTATTGTTATGGGTTTCATTATAGCCTCTGCCGTTATCCGTCTTGACGCCAATCAGGCTTTCAGAAGTAGCTTTCCCTCCTCTCTGTGTTTATTTGATCGTCAAGGGCAGTGCGAAATAGATGTACAGTACAAAGACAGCCTAGCAAGGACTCCACAGGCTAAAGTGGTACAGCTCAATAGAGCTCTGCGCATAAGTGTCTGCCAGTAGCAAGTGCAATTACAAACTGGTGCATGTAAAAGTCAAGAGAATACAAATCACATAATAGATGTCTCGTGGGTACTGTGCAAGCAGCCTTGCAACGTTTTTCTTTTAGACAAAAGACACAATGCAGGAGAGCACATAGACCAAAAAAAAAAAAAAAAAAAAAAAACAGTGTGGACCACAAGTAGAGGGGATTACAAGAATATCCACCTATAGGACAGAAGAAGATAAAATGTTTTCCACAGATAAGAAAAATTGGTTTCTGCTGTTGCCTATAGTTTTAAGCAGTGGAAATGGTGTGGTGTCAGTGGAAGACGTATAGATGGTGAATGAATGATTACAGCCGCAAGCCACTGTTTTCCTATACATAATCCCTTGTACCCATCTGTAGAACAGGTCCAAAATTTTACACCGGTGATAAAAACACACCAGTCTAACCTCAGGCTCAATGTTCAGTGCAGCTGAAGGCCCGAGGAGGACCATTTGGACAGCATACAACTGTGTATGTGTGTGTGTGTGTGTGTGTGTGTTTATGCGTGTGCGTGTGTAAGGTGTGAATGCATGTGCATGTGTGCAGCGGAGGTGGGGGCTCTGGTTGTGTGCCAACAGAGTAGGTCACAGCAAGGACAAGAGATAGCCAGGATACAGACTGTATCTGCTGTAGACAACGGTGAGCGGGGAAATTCAATACGCAGCCGGCCATACTAACAGCAGCCCTCTGGCTCGCAAAGGGCCAGGATCCTCCAAAACCTGAGAGGAAAAACCCGCCGCAGTGCTCGCCACCAAACACGGTGCCACAAGGTTATTCATCATTTCCCTATTTGCACACAACTCAGTCGCATTATATTTTCCAGGCCATAAACAGACCCAACGGGAAAACATGGACCCCTAAAACATTTTCTTACACATACACAAAACATTTTCTACGTTGGTAAATGCACTTCAGCTAGAGAAAAAAGAAACAGCACAGTTCACACTGTTTTCATGTTTCCACATTTAGGAGGAGCTGGGTAGCCTGGAGGTTCACCAAACAGTTCACCCAAAATACAAAGATGAGGTATTTTCACACTTAGTCCTGTAGTGCACTCTATCCATCGAGATAATTTGTGTGATTTTGGCTTCTACTTTGCCCCATAGAGTATATATGTGGGGTGGGGTAGACATGGTTTTCTGTTCTTCTGCAGGAAATACTAAAGAAACCCTGTAACCCAAAGGCTGCGGATTATGTTGTGTACTTGTGCCATTGTTTTGGGAAAGAGCTACGCTGTCGCCGCTGGGGGTTTCAAATGTAAATTCTTGATGGCTTGAGCTCCACAAACAAATACCCATTCGCCCTCGCTGGAGTGAAGGGAGACAGGACAGATCAGACTGGAAAACTCACCAAAACACACAGACAGATCTGGACAGACAGGCTGCACTGGGGGCAGGGGGAGGAGGGTGTATATCTTTATTTGTATTTTGGTTGAACTTAACTGATAAGCCTCTTTCTCTCTCCTATTGGCATGTGGGATTTTGTGCAAGATCTTTTCTTGCTTGCCATGAGGGTTCAGGTCAGGGGGTGTTGTTTTGTTTACTATAAAGTGGGCTTGTTAAGCCCTTTGAGACGGTACCCGTGATTAAGGGCTCTAAATAAACTTACACTTGAACTTGAACTTGAACCAGCAGGCATTCACTCTGCTGAAGTGTCCTTGATCAAGGCACTGAATCCCCCTCTCTGCCTGAGGTGGTCTTCTGCAAGCAACGCTGCACTCTGACCTGTCTGGCTGCAGGCAGAAGCAGAATTTCCCATATTTTCCGAGGATCAATAAACCCAAAACTACCACACTGTAAGGGAAGAAGCGAAAGAAATGTGGACGATCATGTTCTTTGTGTTTGGTGAGCAGCATTGATTTGCCTGGAAACAAACTACCCCGACGGGACAAATAAAGTTGTATCATATTGAATGGTGAGAGAAAATGAAAAATATTGCTGTCACTTCCCCCCCGAGATTCTGCGTGCGGGATTCAAGTGACACGGACCCTGACTCGGCACATCTTAGCTGTCTAAGTCAGTTGCTGCAGATTCAGATGTTTGCCCTTTATCTCTTGGGTGATCACCTTCACCTGTGCCGGGGTCAAAGCAGCACCCATTATGCACTGAGCATTCAGAGTGACTGACAGAGGTGCAGAGGGTTATACAATGCTGTGTGTATGCATGAATGAGTAAGAGGGTAGTGGATGCCAAATGTGTGTGTGTGTATGTGTGTGTATGCACACACACCCTATAGAGAACCACAATATATGTGCATATGCAGATATCCACATATGGCATATTAAACACCCATATATGAATTTATTACAAATTAGTTTATTGTCCAACATATGTTCTAAATACATATGCCCTCATTGTTTTCATGTATAAGTCACACATGTGTTGAACATATATGAGCTACACATATATCACCAAATCCAGACAGGAGTGTATATATGCTTTGTTTATTTATGACTATAGATGGAATATATAGGACATTAGGGTTTTTCTAGGTCAGGTTATATATTCATACATTATATTTCCAGATGTATGCAGATGAAGTCACTTTTTTTTTTTTTTCCCTTTTGGACAAGTCAGTGTTGAGTCCAGGTCTGTTCAAGTCAGAGTCACCATTGTTGAGTCCGAGTTGAGTCCTCATTACCTGTGCCGAAGCCCAAGTCACCTGTCCATGTCTTCATTATTAAAGATTATTTTTTGGCATTTCTGCTTTATTTGACAGTCACAGTAGAGAGAGGCAGGGAAGGCAGGGGAGAGAGAGGGGATGGCATGCAGCAACTGGCCTGAGGTCGCATTCGAACCCAGGACGCTGCCATCAGGACTCAGCCTTAACAAGTGGCACGCGCACCACCAGGTGAGCTACCGGGGCGCCCCCACCTGTGTCTGTGTCTGAGTTGATTTTCAAGCTGGGCTCTGTTTGATGTTAGCTGACGTTAACGTCTGTGGTGATGTGCTAAGCTCGGAGGTTACGTTTCATCTCTCGATGGCAGATTTTTAAACATTCAGTGAGTCAGTCATTCAGGTCAGGCGGTCCATTTTGTGACAACTTTACCTAATGTTAACATAACTGCTGATGAGAACACAGCTAATGCTACCTTACTTTTCACATTAGCTCACTTACTTTTCCGGATGCAACCTTGACAGATGTCTATTAAAATTTGACATCCCCCGTCTTTTCTTCGGATGCTCACATGCATATTGAGCTTCTATCTGAGCTCTTAGTTGAATTCATGGTGAAGTCTGCGGAGGCAAAGCGCACCACTCCGGGAGTTTCCTTGGGCCTCTTTGCATGCCGCGCACGGTGAGCAGGTGGGAGGAAGTTGTACATACACTTGTAATGCAGCTTACAGTATAAAATTGTGAGAGCCATGAAGTCATTTCTGTTACCTCATTTAAGAACTAAAGTAAGTCACTACACCAAGAAAAGACCAAGAAAAAAAGAAGAATGAAAAGAAAAGAAAAAATTTGAGTACTCAACTATGGCTTCTGCATCCAAAGTCAGTTATTGCACAGGTCGGAGTTCGAGTCATCAGTGTTCAAGTTGAGTCACAAGTCATGAAAAAAAGGGTCTGACTTGAGTACTATAAGTCTGGGACAGGTGAGCATGTGCTGTGTGTTTGAGCACGTGTTCACGGCTGTGATCACACAAACCTTCCTCCCTCTTCGCTTGGTTCATTGATGAGTATTTTTGTGCCTGGACATACGTGCGTGTGTGTAGGTGCGCGTGTGCAAATCCGTTTGTGATTCAGTGTGTGACAATAAGTGTGGACTGAATGTGTTGACCTGGTTATCACATTGTGCGGCGCCAGGGAGCGGAGGCAGGGTGATACAGGTTTTAGAATGCAAGGTGCCAATTGAGCTGTGAAAATGGGAATTGAGTAGGGAATAGGGAATTGCTCCCCGCTGGTTTGTAACCTTCGGCGTGTTGTTTGGAGCATTCAGCGTATGCATACATCATTCATTCAATCAAAATGTGTGTGCGTG
Source organism: Myripristis murdjan (assembly GCF_902150065.1). Taxonomy (NCBI): domain Eukaryota; kingdom Metazoa; phylum Chordata; class Actinopteri; order Holocentriformes; family Holocentridae; genus Myripristis; species Myripristis murdjan. The sequence continues at coordinate 25,209,015 of NC_043995.1, read as the reverse complement.
CGTAGGTGTGTGTCCCCGTGGTTACGTTATTTGATGGCGAGTGTCTTTCACTACAGTATGTGTGTGTGTAATTGTGTTTGTGGGGGACTGTGTATTTATGACAGCATGTCACACCCTCCTCCAAGCCCCAAGCCCTGGAACTGAATTGAATTAACCTAAATAAAGTCGAGTGTGTGGAGTACAGTCTACTTGAAAGGGAACAGCTGAGGACTTGAGCTGAGGACTGTCTGAGCCTAAGACAGGATGCATGGGCCCGGCGACACAATGCATAGCTTTACTGCAGAAATGACCATAGATAATAGAGAGCTGGTGACATTTTCCATACATTGGACACAATGGGCTGTGTATTCTGCCCCTCCCCCCCAAGGCTTTGAGAGAGAAACAGTTAAGTGGATGGAGCCGGTTGTGGGATCCTTGGCCGGCCTAGATAGCACAACAGCAAGCAGCAGCAGCAGCAGTAGCAGCACACACACTAATGCGATTAAAGCTTTTAGCTGGAGATTTTCAGGGACACTTTTCCTTCGAGGCGCCATTAGTTCTCACTGTGGCCTCCCCTGTACTTGCTCTAGACCGGCGTGTCAGTGAACAAACACGTACACATTCGCGCCCGTGAGCAACAAACACCCAGATATACTGTATTAACATATTAGTGTTATGCTGCGCGTCACGTGTGCGCCCGTGAGCAACACGCTCGCGTGCGCGCACATAAAACGCGCACGCGCAGCCGCACAAATACACAACCACTAATATACTCGCACATAAACAAAAGCGCAGTCATGGGCGTGTATACATATAAACACACCAAAAGGGAAAAACAGGCCTAATTAGTTGAATCCAGTCTTTATTTAAGTGATGACAAATTATAATTTAGTAGTGGAGTTGGCAGTCATTTGGAGTTTTTGCCATGCAGTTTGAAAACCTTTTGATTAGCAATCCATGACATGCATTATAATTTCGAAGCCTCTCTCATTATTCTTTGTAATCAAACCGTGATTCCACCCAGACCCTCCATTAATTTAAAACCTATATTTCCTGCCCACGGAGTGCTGCCGCTGTGCTATCATTTCATGTCTCAACTTTTACCGGATTTCCATTCGACATGCTTAGGGTGTCTTTGACTCTGCGCCCCTTTTTAACAAACCTTGAGGTGCCTCTTAGCTCCCGACTGCACCGGTTTCATCTCATAAAGTCACCATTTATTAAACCTCAAGGCTAGACCACAGAAAAAAGCCTGCTGAGATATTGAGGTCATCTTACAGACAGAGGGAGAAAGAGATTGTCAGAGATGCAGGGAAGACACAAGCGGAGGTATCTGGTGCCATGCTGTGATTTGGAAGAGTTTATATGGAATGAGCCAGGTGTCTTACAGGGGACCAGCCTGTCTCAGTAGGCAATATCACTGCAAACAGAGCGAGGTCTTTGGTTATCTTTGTGTGTGTGTGGAGTCCAAGAAACTTTACAAAAATCACTTCAAACTCTGGATTACAGCCTCTGCAATTAGATTCATTGGTTGATTAGAGACACGGTGCGTATTCATTAACATTTTAGATCAATGTAAATATGCCATATTCAGCCTTAAGGCTTATTTTCATCTGTAGTCCCTTGGCAGGTCAGTATGAAAGAGCAAGACACAGATCGGCTAGTCTCTCTCATGCAAAAGTGTGAAAATGTGAAAGTACACTGCTAGAGATATCATTAAAATACATGACACAGATAGGTAAGCTTCATGCAAAGGTATAAAAAAAAACACCTGCTGAAAGATTTACATATCATTAGGAAAACAGCATGTAACCATCAAATATTCACACAAGCAAACAGACACCCAGATCATAATAGATTCTTATGCGAAGCCATCTTGGAAATGCTCAGGCTGTGACTCATTTTGTTTGTTTTTGTTTCCTCACCTGAATGTGTGTGCAACCCATCTCACACATGCCAAGTCTGTATTTCATCTTTGACTAATGTGTTGCTGTTATTATGTACAATATGAATATACAATGTTTGTGCTTTTGTCTGCATGTACTTGCATGCATGTGCGTGTGTGTGTGTGTGTGTATGTATGTATGTGTGTATGTGTATTGGTAGGCATGATGAGCATCCCTTCTGTTACCATTGCTGTCCCTTCATTTCACGCTTCGGCGGCTCCGCGTGAATCCTCTTCCCTTGGCTCATTATCGGCGCTGTTCAATGAACGCACATCCCACCAGAATGCAGGGCAAAACCAAATCATTATTCAAATACGGGGGTCAGTGCAGACGTTGCGACTCTTTTGTTTTGTATATTTATTACTTTCCCTTCAGAAATAAGTCAGCAGGCTGTGGAGCACATCCCAGCCAACCTGAGCTAGTCACCCATCGAGCACCCGACTGGGGATTGATAAGGCCAACAGAGCGTCTGTCGCTGTTGGATGCATTTTGCTCACCCGTCCCGTTTCTCGTTTTCCTTGGCAGGGTCCAGTGTGCATGGAGCAGAATTCGGACACCTGCCTGACAACATTACAGTGTTGGAAGGAGACAGCGTCATTTTGAGGTAACTCTTGATCCTACACCTGCACCTGCTAATTACATGAAAAACTTGTTTGTTTTTTCCCCACCTGTCATGCCAGTTTAATTGCCAATTCTCTGTCACATATAACTTCAATTAGGTAACCCCCTCCAACCTCCCCCGCCCAAGTGTAATATTTTGTGAGCACAGTGTCGTCTATAGCTAATTGAATGATGCCTGTTAGATGTCACTGGAGTCATTCAGACAGTCTAATGTGACCTGTTATTTCACTTGGATGTAACATTAATGATATGCAAGCCGGCTCGCTGAGTGCACCTAGTTGGCATTCAGACACAGCTGCCTTACTGTGAGTGATAAAATAGAAATCACAGCTTGTTCCGGCTCCTAACCAAGCAGGAAAACAGCCAACTTTCTCTTTTACCTTGCACAGATCTGACCCGGCTTGCCAGTGCGCCGAGCACCTCAAAAAAATGTCTAAGTCAACATAGCTTTCATCACTTTTAGTCTACACATCTCCAAATCCCTGAACAAATTCCTCCTTCAGTCCCGTTTTCTTGATTTCTGACGGAGAATGAGCCTTCCACTCAGTGTAGGAAATCAAATACGTGATTTTCTAAGCCAGGGAACACTTCAGTCAATATTTGTTTATATCAACAAGTCTCTGCCAAAATTAAAAACCAAAGAACCGACATGCTAATCTATGAGGTCACCTCGACGTGTAGCCTGGAGCTGTTCCATTGACTTTGTGGAGAAGTGCACTGAGGTTCATCATCAGTCAAGCTGTCTGTTGGTGTTACATCACAGGTCACAGAGTGGGACAAACTCATCTGGAGTGATGAGTCTTTACCAATTTAAATTCAGCTGTAGAAAAAAAAACACACCAAAACTGAGCAATATTCACTTTTAGTTCTTTAGACTTCATATTTATTTATTTACTCCATCGATTACTTTCTCACTGACTGACTTCACCGCACAGAGCTGCCTTTATAGGCCCATTAATGATTATTAGTGATGGCATATACTGTGAGGCTACATTACAGTCAATAGTGAGTGTTAGTTCAGTCTGCAGTGGACAAGCAAGCACACACTGCAGCTAAGAGCAGATTAACAAAAGACTTAACTGCTTTGCAAAACAAAAAAAAATCCACTTTTCATTTCCAGTCAGTTATACTTGTGTTATTCTTGAGACGACGCTGTTCTCCTGCATTTGACTCATTAAGAAATGGCACAGTTGATGCTATTGTGGTGCTCTTTTTCCTCCGGGCCTACAGCACTGTGGCAATATCATCAAAATACAAGTAATTAGTTTAAAAAAGCAGATTGATAAAGCAATTGTACATGGATAATGATTTATTAGGGTAGGATTTACTAATATATTTAATCTTCATTTCAACCTGCCAGCCACACATTTGCTGTTAATTAAAAGCATGTTTTGTGACCTGTGGTAATACCGGTGATGCCTGTAGGTCGTGAGTCAACTCAAGCGTCATCAGAGTATCTTGTAGCCCATTTGTAAAGACTTTCCAGGCTCACCTGCTCTGTGTAAAGGCAGATAAAAGTAAATGTGGTGTCACTGGCACTGGCTTGGCAGGCGATCTAAGATCTACCTCAACAGTGATATTTATCCAGGTCATATCAATTAAACATGAGCACTACACCGGCATGTCCACTTATCCAGTTGAAGCTGGGTAAGGACATCTAGTGGCCGAGTGGAGAAGTGAAGTCACATCTTGGGTCCACTGTTGCTGCTTTGAGGCATGTTATAGCTTTCTTTATTATTTATTAGAATACTTTCTCCCAGAGTTGGATCACTGCTCTGCCCAAATGTTTTATCATTTGACCCATTTTGAACCACTTATGTAAAATTCTAGGCCAGGCATGCAGCGGAGTATGACATGCAAATAACAAGGCCGGATCAGTGTATTTGCGGATAATCTTTAGGCCCATTCAAATGTGTCATGTAAGTTGTTAAATTCAGAAAGCACAGAAATGTTTGCCTAAAACTCCAAATCCAAAATTGCAAATCCAACCCCTTCAGTGTGGGCTAAAACAAAATCGTGGAAAGTATTTGCAAGCACGACTGGCCCAGGCCCGTTACGTAATAAAACAGCTCTCAGCGTTGACACCTTCGGCATCAGCCTCATCAAAATTAGAACTGGCAAACGGGGCCGCTCACTTGTTTTTCCTCGTCCTCTCTTCTCACAGATGTAGGATCGACGAGGAGGTGACTCACAAGGCCTGGCTGAATCGCTCCAACATCCTCTTCACAGGCACAGATAAGTGGTCGCTGGACAAGCGCGTGACGCTGGTCAATAGTAACAACAGCGACTTCTCCATCCATATCAGCAAGGTGCAAGTGACCGACGAGGGGCCCTACACCTGCACCTTCCAGGCTTATAACAAGCCCCGCATCACCCATGTCTACCTCATCGTCCAAGGTGAGCCTCCAAGTTGGGAGCGGCAGTCCCTGGAAAATTGACTCAAATGTGTTCAACGCATCCAATATTGATTCTGCACAGCTCAATTAGGAGTGGGCAATAATTCAATGTGATCATCTATTGTCCGTCAGTTAGAATTGTATTGTGATAATGTGGTGATTTTGGGATAACGCAATACACGATGCTGCTGTTTGAACGGTTTAAAAACTCGAAGGTGTGAAACAGGGAAATTTTGAGTGTTTTATTTGACATCACACATAACATTATCAGCCAGTTCAGTGGGATGAATATTAAAATAATTACTGAACATGCAATGTTGCATAGATGAGTAATATTTTGATAATATATCTATACTGGAAAAATCCATTAGGAGTGTTTTGATATTGATTTCAGCCATATCACCCAGCCCGAAGCTCAGTCCCTAACAGGCCAGGGTGGACGGTTCAACTCCCAGTTGTATGCAGTCATGGTTCTATAGGTGCTTTAGGTAAAATTGTCCAAAGATGTATGTGCCATGTCATGCAATACTGTCTTTTGTGTAGAATTGCAGTTTGATACAAAGGAAGCAATTATGAGTTTGGATGTTAATTCTCTGTTTTTATCAAGTTTTAATCTTCATGATAGATAAGGGATGTCGTGGCATCAGAGTTTTGGTTATTGATAGCAATATCAGTGAAATTCCACACCTTTCGATACCTGAATTGATGCCACTGCAAAAACAGAAAACCCATTTTGGACACACTCCTTCATTTAAAGACTTGAATTTTATTCGTTTCAAGTATTTAAACATATCAGCGATATTAGAATAAAAGTACTGAGTTATAAGTCCAACACTGATGTGTAGCCTTCAAATAGAAACCAAAGCAGCCCAACTAAATCCTATTCCAGGATAGAGGAACTGTTTGAAATATCCTGCTGTAACAACAAGTACAAAAATAAAAGCCTATATCAGGATAAGAACAATGAGTTACAAAGTGAGCTCTCCAAGTTGTTCTGATACTATCAATGCTAAAAAAGCTAGTATTGATATTGTCTTCAAAATTGCAGCATTGGCTTGGTATCTATCGATTTTCATGATGCGCCCGTGTCATTAATGTTACGTTTTTATGATGTTCTGTTATTTACAGTGGGCGATCATATTAAAAGCAAACACAGGCCCGATAAGGTTACATGCATTCAGTTCTATTCGATGGCTCAGTTGTCTGATGCAGATACGGCTGCAGCACAGCTAGCCGAGTGCAGATGATGGATAACCGGGAACTCATTTGCATTCCCTGGTGCCATAAGAAATCTGAGTCCAAGCCCATTTATTATCTCTACGAGGTCTATTAGCCTGACTGTTCTTTATAGGCAGGGAGTGGGGTGAGGCAGGTCAGATGGAGGCGGTGGTGTATGTGTGCTTGTGTGTGTGTGTGTGCATAAGGGTGTGTTGGGGACACAGGGGACTGTCCAACTGCCTGACTAAACAACTGACAGTGCAGGACCAGGACTGGGGCCCAGTCATCAAGGCAGCAGCGAAGTGAATGAGAGTTTGACTGATCCTGAGTGACATGATGTATTGGCGCCCGACTGCTTGCCTGATGGATTGCAGACCTTTTCCCCTTGCATATGCCAGTTGTTATGTATATTGTGGACAACATGTATAGTGTAGTAATACAACGCTAGCAGAATGAAAATGGAAAAATATTAAGAGGATAATCAGCTACATGCTGCTGGAATGAAGGCAAAGCGGGCCTGGCTCGCAGCTCACAGGTGGCAGAGAGGGTGTGGAGTTCAGCCTCTCACGAACAGATTTTTCACATTGCACCGCAGCCAAACAAAAGCCCCTGTCTGCAGGGGCCAAGGCTTGGCACAGATGACCATATATAGCCTACTTGATTCCAAGTCGCCCCCAATTTCAGTCCTAGCGTGATATCACACAAAATAATTACACCCCCAAGTCAGTGCATCAAGCAGGAGCAGCCTCTGCCGCCACTCCAATCTGTGCTTTATCGCTGCAAGTATTCCGCTCCGGCAAGATAGTGAAAAATGGGATCGTCAGTAGATGCCGTGCAAAAAAGCAATCTCATGGCCAAGCTCATTAAAAACAATGATAATGGGCCATTTAAATTCAAGGGCCATCTTGTTATCAAACTAACTACATACTGCCTCGACACCAATATGGGAGTTCGGAACAAAACACTATTCGATGGTGGTCATTCACTTAAAAGCAGCAATAGAGACTTCTGTGACTTGCACTAAAAATTCCCCTCTTTTCTTTAAAGCTGAAATAATATTCGATGTCGGGGTGGGGCGGGTGGGGGCGGATTTGAAGGCGTAGTGCATTTTAGTCGACGCTCAGACGTACTGTCTCGCAGTTCAGCTGGCGTTAAGGCACAGATCATTAATCAGCAGACTGCCTGTTTGTCTGTCTGAGGCGCAGGGATTTGCATCATGCCTTAAACTGTTTAATAGGCTGCAAGGCTATACTTTATCAATTATTCATGAAATAAAAGGGGTTTGTAAGGTCAGAGTCTAATGGTGTGATCTTGTATTCCAGTGCCGGCCAGAATCGTCAACATCTCCAAAGACGTGTCGGTGAATGAGGGGGAGAACGTGAACCTCTTTTGTCTGGCAGTGGGCCGGCCCGAACCTACCGTCACCTGGAAAGACCAGAAATGTAAGCTACCCTTTCTTGCTTGCTTGTCTTCAAATCCAGGGAGCCCTTGTTCACAGCTTTCCTGTCTTTATCTTCCTTCACATACATCTCTGACCCTGTCCCGTCTCTCAGCCGTCTCATTTTTTCCCCCTCCTGCCAAAAGGCTTATCAGCATTCTGCTCCTGTCCACGTCTTTATCCCCCATTCCTGTGCCATCATCCTTAAACCCAGCTGTTTAGTCTGTCCCTATCTTAGATTCATACTCCCATATTTTCCTTATGTCCCAGTGTTTTGTCCCAAATACCCACACATTATACGTAATTATCCCCACTGCGCCAGCCGTAATCATCAGCATCTGTCTTCATCCTCCCTGTCAGCCCGCGTCACGATGCCAACTGACGCTAACAGCCATGTTTGTCATTAGATCCGTTATTTTTAGCTTCCATCATCGTCGTGTCGAATCAAAACTAGTTCAGGGTGGCCGTGCTAGAAGGCTTGATAAATTGAGTCAGATTCATTTGATTGCCACACGCGGCATTTATTCCCTCTCTGTTGCCGTGTTTGTCACTGCTGGTGTCCAAAGTCAGTCATGTAACCGTTCAGTGGCTTACGCGGTTAGGCCTCAGTGTTGGGGTTCATTTGAAATGTAACTGTGCCACTGTGTCAAAATGACAGGGTATCCTGGTATTAGCTTGTCATGTAAATTGCTGTGTAATGAATATATTACTATGCTATGATCAACATAAGGCGTAGCTTACTAATTATTCACGTTGCCACTGCGGCAGCCAAGAAGGCTTGTCACCGCTGGACGTCTCTTGTTTTCTAATACATCGTGTGATGAGAATCTTTCATGTTCAGTTTTGTTGTAATTTTCATCCAAAATGTTGCCCGCTGCAGTAGTTATCCACTGACATATCAGTACAGATAAGATGTGTGAGATGTTACTGGAGGCAGATTGGCATATTGTTTATATTGGGTATCATGATGGGATGTTGCACAGTGGAACTGTAACTGCAGAACACAAGTTGAAGTCTCCATTATTGCTAAATCGTCCATCACTGCTGCGATATTCATCTGTGTGCACGTGTGTGTGTGTGTTTTAGAGGAGTGTGCAAAGGAATAGCAAAATACACTCTAATATGATCATTTATGTGCTCCATATTTTAAAAGTTCTGGATAGCAAAGAGATGAAGACCAGGAGGGTCGTGTCTGGATGGTAACCCTGGATTTGCAAAACTCTCTCACATGCTCGCACAGCCGCACTTGATTCAGCGCAGTGGTGCTTGACTCTGCCCAAACCTTAACCTCAACCCTAATCTTAATATTAACTGCTCTCACGACAGTTTGAACTTAGTTTTGCAAGAGTTTTGCAAATCTAGGGTTACCATCTAGACAGCAGGAGCAGGAGGAGGAACATTACTTTGCAGACTTTGCCCATTCGTTGCTTTAAATATCAAATAAAAGACTCACTGTGTAAGCTTGGCACTGTTTCGGTGTTGTCAAAGTCATTGTTAAAGCCAGAGTGCGCTTTATTGCTAAATGGTATTGGTTGAATTGCTCTTGGCTTCAGAAGCAATAGCACAGAGCAAATGCATAAAAAAAACAAGTGATAATAAATAGGTCAGCGTGAACAACTACTGAGCACAATGTAATTATACTGCAAGACTAATAAACGTACAGCCTACTGTACTGCTGTGGCTAACCACAGCTTGAGGCCAGCTAAACGCCCTGCTCCTCTTTATGGCCTGCATGTCCCTAGGTGAGCTTGCTGTGCTTGCTATGTCCTTGTCTGTATGGATTCTGTCGGGCAACCTGCCTCATACAGCACCAAAGGCAGGGACATGACCAAGAGTGGTCACACACTCACAAATGCAGAAACATATGAGGAAAAAAAATAATGAATTGGAAAGCGCACAGCCAAAAATACAAAAACAGACAAAAAAGAAACTAGAAGTAAACACACACAAACGCAGAAATATCCATCCATCCATTTATTTTTGATACCGCCTTATTCATAGTCAGGGTTGTGGAGGGAGCCCAGCCTGCACTGGGCAGAAGGCAGGGCAACACCCTGTGCAGGGAGAACACACAAACATAGAAGAAGGGTGAAGGAGAAAGCAGAAAGCACATTCGCACAAGAGAGAAAAAGCAAGCAAGACAAAAAGAAATGAAAAAGTGCATGCATGCCTGGGCACACACTTGCGCTCTTACATGCAGACATGCACACGCACATTAACGTACATCACAACTCACAACTTTTGCAGTCGTCCTCGCTTGCAAGCCTACAGCATTTCTCCTCTGTCAGCACTAATCCTCCCTCTCTAACTGCCCCCCCCCCCCTCCTCACTCCTTCTCTCTTTCCCCATAACCCTTCAGTTTGCAGAGAGAGATAGGGGCCGCATTGCTATTCTGTGGGAGTCTCTGCAACCAAGTCATCAGTTGCAGGGGACCAGGGGCGGTGGAAAAGGAGGGGGGGTTGAGGAGCCCAAAGAAACAGCAAGAAGCTGCCAGCCATCTGTCCCCATTACTCAGACACTGCATAGAGAAGCAGTGGGAGGGGGGCATGGGCAGAGATAGCAAGGTTTGTGTGTGTGTGTGTGAGTGTGTTTGGAGGAGGGGGTGGTGCTTACACCTTCTGATAGGTGAGACTCAGACCTGCTTAAAGTCAGCCAGCCCCTCCAGGACTCTTCAGTCTTCCTGCAGCTCCTCGACAGCTACCAGAGGTCTCGCTCATAGAGAGTCATAGTGACGCCGCTCAGCACTCACCACCCTCTTCATCTCGCCGAATCACAAGATACAATCTGCCGCACCCATTCTCTCTCTCGCCAGCATCCATCAGCTGACCCTCTCGGAGACATACAGGCTCTCTGTCTCATTCCCTCCGACACACCCACGCATCAGGCTCTTATTGTCCGATGCCCCATCCATTAAAACACCCACAGACACGCGGACCTCGCGTGAATGGATACGGCTTTGCACACGCCGAGATGAATGTGCATGCCGACAGCGGGATGTGCCACATACACAACAGTACTTCGCTCAACTTGGGCACATTTTGTCCGTAACTCCTCCAAACAGCGCATAATCCTCTGTTCGTCCTCTGCAGCCAGACATCAGACACCTCTGCCTTTACAGTGAGAAATTACAGCAGAAAAATTAAGTGCCTTGATGATCGAGGCAGACTTAAAGTGCTGTAGGGGAAATACACCACAAGGCAGGCTGGACCCCTTTATGCTTTTGTCCCCCTTTCATTCACACACCTCCCTTTCTTCTCAGGTGCAATCCGACTATCTCTTGTGGTCAGGAGTCAGGCTCCTTCAAAAGCTGTAAGTGGTTGATGGAGCTGTATTTTACAGACCATTGTAGGAATGCCAGGGGCTGGCTGGAGTCAGATATGATCTCCCACCAAAGTGAAGAGGGGCGAGCGATGCAGGTCCAAAGACGCAGGGAAAAAGAGGGGAAAAAAAAAAGACACCGAGGGAGAAGGCTGCTTTGCACTGCCATGTTATATCACACACAGTTGCTGGGGATGAAAAGTGCATGAAAAAGCCACTCGCTGCTCCGCACAAACTCCATCCTTCTTGCTCTCCCTCTGTCTGTCTATCTCTTTCTCTCTATAAATATATATCTTTTTATCTTTCTCTCTCTTTCACTTAGTCCCTCTCTCAAGCAGTATCTCTTCCCCTCAGAAATTACCACTCTTGCTGTGTGTGTAATGCACTCTCCCACCCTCAGTTTCTCTCATTTTTTTTTTCTTTGTCCTTTTTATTTCTTGGAAGTCATCTGTAACAGCCTTGTCTCTGTAATTTCTCCACTACTAGTTGTCTGATCCTATCTTCTTTTCCTTTTCCCCTGTCTGTCGCCACCCCCACCCCACCCCACCCCACGCCCCCAGAGTTGGGTGCTCAGCCTGCTCGACAGAGATGTCACAAGGGAGCTATATTTATTAGACTAATGGAATGAGTGAATAACATTGCCGTGGGACCCCACCCCCCGCCCCCCAGTCACCCCATGCCGCCACTCGCTTGGGTGGCACAAGCAGCCGTCACCACCGTTGCTCAGCCCGTGCCACTGCCGCAGCAGCTGCAAATAATCGTCTCCAGCTCAGTAGCCGCACTAATAATCCTCCAGTATAATCTTCAATTAGAACCGCCGCGCTAATCTCTGACAGGAATAATCGCGCCGTTTAGTGTCCTTTTTTTGTGTGTGTGTGTGTGTGTGTGTGTGTGTTTGCGTCAGCATCGTTCACAAGCGTGCCCATTTGTGTGTTTGTGAGAAGTAAAGGTCCACTGACTGACAGTTGTGGAGGGGGGGGCGGTGGGGTGCAGTGGTGCAGGGGGGAGTGCTTTGAAAGGGAAAAGTGAACGGCAATTTAAGAGCTGGATTTCCTTGTTAGTGGTGAGATTATGTATTATGTCGTGTTCCACAGTCTGACTTCTTTAATGGGGTAAAGGGGAAGAAAAAAGACTTAATGGGTTCGGAGGCTGCGAGACAGCTGGCTGCTGAGACTTGTGGAAAGGAGGGGGTGCACTCTCACTCTCTCTCTCTTTCTCTTTCTCTCTCTCTCTCACTTTTCTCTCTCTGATTCTCTCCTTCTCTTCCCCCCTCTCTGTCACTGTCGTTCTAATAACACCCCCAACATCCATTCCCTCACACGCAGAAGCAATAACTTCTAGCCCGTCCCTTCAACTCTGTGCTCTGCAGAGGATCCATGGTTGTGTGCACTGTGCTGCCCGAGGAAAAGAAGGAAACGCCAACGTGCGAGACAGACTAATTCGCTTCTGGGGGCACCTGGGAGTTTGTCAACACCAAATAACAGCCAAATATTCCTCTCACCAAATAATGTGGTGAGCAAGCCGTTCCCCCCCTGGTGTGTCCATTGCATGGAAGTAAAACTCACTATTTCCTGTGAGACTTCAGCGGTAATGGTGTGATTGCTGTCAAACTGCATTGACTCATGGTGCATCTATACAGTGAATGAACCCACTGATATATTACTTTATTGAGCAAAGCAGCCGTACACCCCTTGGTTGGGAGCCATGGGACCAAAATGATTGTAATATAATCAATTTTTCTCCACTCGTGAGCTCCAACCTGAGTGTGAATAAAAGAGAAAATTCTGTCAGAGCGATACAAGGAGAGAGGAGAGATCACCGTGCCTCAGCCACCTTACAGGCTATGCAGGCAGAACTGGAGCTGGATGCCACCTTTGACATATTTGCAATTTGCATCTACACATAAAGGCGAGGCTACTTACGAATGTGTGCTCCTGCGATCTGTTTTGGTTCCTAGAAAATTTTGCGTTGGTTTTTCCCATCCAGCTTAAGGCTTTTCATCATGGAATTTAATAGCCTTATTTTAGAAAATCTTGACTAGTTCCTACGTGCAGAAAGTAACCCCGAAATTGTCTTGCTGCCCTATTCCTAATGCGATTTAATCCAGTTCTGCCCCTGACAACCCAAGCTGATCGGCAGTCGGATCCTGTTAGGCCTTCTGTGGTCAACGATCGCCTCTAGTTTGTGCAGTGGGTCCCACACCTTCACACCACATCGGCTCTCCTCAGTGGTTTCCCCGCCGAGTCAGCATGGTGAATCGGTGGTGAAGGCTGTCTTATTAGCAGTTCAGCTAAATCAGAGCACAGGAAGAGAAGTGGAAATAAAGTTGGGATACTTCATCCTGCTATCTAGCAAGCGACCTAGCCAATCAGAGAAAGCCAGATGAAACTTTCCACCACCAACAAAAGACCCTCAGGCTAACAACGTCAGTGCCAGTTGGAACCTCTCATATATCAAAACTATTTAAACATATGTATATTGATGCTACTTTGTTTCCTTATCTTGATACTGAGGCTTCCAGTTTACCTGCTTGTGCCCTTTCCTGCCATAGAGGGTCATTTTCTGTCACACCGCCACAGAGGGTGTGTGCATATCAACCGTCAGCTGTTGTCTGTGCAGTGCGCTCATGGGAAGTTTACAGCAGGAGATTTAAGGGGGTGCAAAGCAATCTGCCCATCTGTCTCGGTCAGTGCGTGTTCTTTGAAGTCAGCGGAGGGTCAGGCATCCCTCTTCAGTATCTCAAGCAGGAAACTCAGATCAGCAGCATGGGTCGCCATGCGGTTGATATATAGTGATCTTGGACATCTGCCCTGTGCCTTCAGATGGGCTGGTGAGCGACGGGGAGTTCCTCGACATCACAGAAATCAAGAGGCAGCAAGGTGAGGACTACGAGTGCATCACCAACAACGGAGTGGCCCCGCCTGACAAGCGCAAGGTCAAGGTCACGGTTAATTGTGAGTATCCCTCTGCACCACACACTATACCACAGACTAGCCCAGTGGTGATAATTCCACTTATACTGACCCTCCTGAGATAATACAGTGATGTATTAATGATATATGTAAAAAGATGCATTATTATGTATGAATTCATACATCTTAATCTTGTTCTCACCAGGGGTTTTTCGACCTTGTGGACTAGCCTAGGCTGCCCTGACTTGACTTCCTGGCGAACACTGATGTATACTAATTGCAGAATTCCCTCCTTCTGTTTCACCATCTCTTCCTCCCTCCTTTCCTCTGCCAGACCCTCCCATGATCACAGATGTGAAGAACATGCCAGCCCAGCTGGGCAAAACAGCCATCTTGCGCTGCGAGGCCATGGCAGTGCCCACTGCCTCCTTCGAGTGGTACAGAGATGACCACAGGTGAGGGCATGGAAAAATCCTAAACTAATCATCTTGATTCTTGGCTGCCATCCATCAGCCTGACCACCGGCATTTATATAGATTTTAAATCTTCAAATAAGTTTTACATTCCTGCTGGAGGAGCATAAGCCTACTGGATATGTCTATATTTAGTCTTTATTATTCACACATATCCTATCCTTCCAAGTTTGCAAAAAGTCCCACAGAGACTAGAAGAGTTGGGGTGATTTGGCATCAGGCAAGGCGAGAGATAGTAGTAGTTAGACAAGCCTGTGGCAGCCAGAGAGAGCTGTTAATAGAGTATAATGGGCCCCAGCAGGAGGCCACTGTTATTTATGGGCTGTTAGATTTGACTATTAGTGCAAGGTGAGACAGAGACCATGTGCGGAGGAGGAGTGTGTTGTATGGTCGTCTCTGGAGAGTAGAAGAAAGCCTCCTATGTGGGCTGAGTCACTAGGTGCAATGTTACGTTGTGTTATATCTCTCTTTCTGTCACACTTTTTTGCTTTTCTCTCTCGGTTTCCCCTCCTTCCCTCGTGCACGCCCTCCCCCCTCAGGCCGGTAGAGAATGACAACACCCTGAGGATCAAAAACGAGAAGACGCGCTCGCTGCTGCTCTTCACCAATGTGACAGACAAACACTTTGGCAACTACACCTGCTTTGCCTCAAACCGTCTGGGGGCTTCCAACGCCAGCATGCTGCTGTTTCGTAAGTTATCACACACGCACGGTGTCAGAATGTGCGCGCTCCCATTCCCGCGCAGCGGCACAGTGTGCGTCCGTGCATGTTCTCGAGCTCACACACAACCGCGAGCATAGACGCACATCTACCCCGTGTGACTGTCGGCCCGACATCAATATGCAAGAATTCAAATAGTCCCACAAATAGCCCCAGTTATGCACGTAATGCACAAGCACATACCACAAGCAGAGATGCACACAATCACAAACTGCTTTTTCCTATTCGCCCCAACTCATTCTTGCTCTGCACACTGTGCAGCATTTTCTCAACTCCCTCCTCCCTCCTTCTCTCCATTTTCTTTATTCTCCGCCCCATTAAAGCTCTGCTTGCCTATATTACCTTCTCTCTTGCTCACTCACGCTCTCACCCTCAATCTCTCGTCTGTAGACATTCTTGCACACACACATACACATACACACTCACACACACACATTCTCTCTCACACACATGCACACACAGGTGCACACACATCAACTCTCACACTGCTCTGTCCCGTTACCCAAAGAAGTTGTCATTTCTCTCCAAGCCCAATTCACATTAAGCGTCCCCAATGAGCGATTTCCTACCCCTCCATTCCCCATCTCCGTCCCCTCCTCCTTCCCTCCCCCCTTTACTGCATTCGGCATTACCATCTTAAGTGAGTCCTTCATCTATCCCCTTTCTTCTTTCATTCCTTTACCCATTATCTCGGCCAGTTTCCCTTCAATGACTCACTCCCCCGTCAGACCCATACATCTTCCCGCTCTCTTTTCCACCACTGCTGCCACTTCTGTCACCCTATCTCTCCATCATCTGTCCTTCCGTCTCCTCTTTCCCTCCTAATCTCCTCCTGCCATCATTAGGACACACCAAACCCCTTCCCGTTCTGGACCAGCCACGGAAAATCGGACCATAATCAGATCATTTTGTGGCATTCCTATTCATATGCTGTGCCTCACTGTCACTGCCTCCCCTGATTTCATTTTCTTGCCTTTTTTGCCCCTTTGCTCTCCAAAGTAAAGGTGCTACATGCAACATTTTAGCCTCTCCAAATCAATTTCGGACATTATTGTAATTACTGTAAACAGATATGACCATTACTGTGCATTTGCATGCCACTACTTCAGATTCAGGGAGTCTCCCGGGTTGCTTTACAAAACAGGAAAGAGGGAGCTGTTCTTCCGGCACAAGCAAAACTAGAGCTTTCAGACTTTCTCTCAGTAGCAGGTGGTGGGATGAATAAAACTGTAATGGCAAAATTATTACTGACTTGTTTATCCTCTTTAATAAAGCAAAAGACAAAACAAACACAGCCAGTAGCCACATCTTCTTAGCCAGAGGAAGCCATTGGAATTTATGGGAAAGATTGTTTTAAAGGAACAGTTGACCTAAAAATACCAAAAAAAGATATTTCCCTAATTACCCCTAGTGCAGCCTGTCAGTCCAGATGTTTATGTTATCTGGTGAGGTTTCCAGTCTTCCATGATCTTTTGTGTCTCCTAGCAGCCCAGTGGAGCTGGATGGGCATTTGTTTGTGGAGCTCAAATTGACAAAATTGAATGTGAAAAACTCAGCAGCAGCAGCAGCTCTTTCCAGAAACAAATATCCAGCATAATGTACAGCCCCTCAGGGGCAAAGAGTTTTGTTTGGAACTATTTCATGCCGAAGAACACCAGCAAACTATATCTATCCACCCCCAAAGAGTACAAATTAGAGGCAGATAGACATAGTTTATACCTTGCCAAATTACCCAGAAATCCCATCTGGATGGATAGCTTGCACTCGAGGAGAACTGGGAGAATATCTTTTTAGCGAACTGTTTCTTTAATTTTGAGACACATTAGCACTAACAATACCCGTGTTGTAAAACAGAGGCTGCCAGTCCTCTTGACCATGCTCTTATTTGTTTACACTAATTATACCAAGGTATCACAGTTAATTAGATAATTAGAAAGTGACTGAAGTTACTACACATTGCGCCGTTAAAAGCGTCAGTATGAGTTGTCACAGTGAGAGCTCTTACTTTTCTCTGTTCATTGAACTATACAGCAACTTGTCTCTTTAATTTCTCTCTTCCTTTCTTCTCTCTCCTTTTCTCTTTTCTTGTTCCCACTCTCCTCGTCCAGGGCCGGGGGCGGTATACGGACACGGGGTTGCCCTACATGCAGGGATGAGCGCCGGCGTCGGTGTCTTGTTGTCCCTCTCCATCACTCTTCTGCTGAAGGTGTAAAGAGCTTTGCCCGGAATCGTCCCTAAACTCCCCCAACCCCCCCTCTCCCCTCTCGGCTGAAGGAAGAAGGAAATGAAATTCTTTAATTACGAACCCATCACTGTGAACAAAAAGAATATGCATTATTCCAGGAGCCATTGACTCATTGCATCAAACACACTCCCACTTTTCTCCCCCAATTCCCAGCACCCTCACTCCAATATCCAGTCCCGATCATCTGCAACACCGCCATCACACCTCTTTCTCTCTCTCTCTCTCCGACTGTCTCTCTCTCCTCTTTCTCTCTTTCTCTCCCTATGTTTCAATCCCTCCTCTCTATCTCTCACACACACTGTCTGTCTCACTCTCTGTCTGTCTTCTTTGAATACCTTGCAGATTTGTCTGACTAGGTACTTCCTCCTCACCTTGTTTTTTTTTTTTTTTTTTTTTTTTTTTTTTTTTTTTTTTTGCCATTTAGTGTCACCGGGCTGATGTTGATAGAGAGTGTATATTAATGATTATTGTGTCAGTGATCAATGAGAAAATAGATAATCTAACAACTGGACGATAATTTATGTAATATACATAGACTAATGACTGACCTACAATGTTTGCCTTATGGGAATGATACATAAAATGTGAATAATGCGGAGGATATTTATGGAAATGATAGTGGTAATGTGATACTGGTGGTCATATGACGTCTTGAAAATTATCCAGTTGGCCGCTACGGGCCGTTTGACATGTCACCCTTTGATCACACACACACGTCTGGCTTTTTTTTTTTTTTTTTTAACTGTGTAGCAGTGGAATTGCTACGAATGATGTCAAAATGTATCAAAAGGGATGGATGGTGACGGTGCCAGCCCCCCCGTCCCCTCCCCTCATTCAAGGGGGTTTATACCAAGGTTACGCATGTGAAAGGACTGACCCCCTCACCACCCAGCCCTTTTCAGAGCCCCACCCCCCGCCCCCTGTCCCGCCCCTGTTCAGCGTGCTCTGTCTAGTTACCCCTCGCATCGCTAAGGTGTTCTCTGCTCCGTGCCCCCCCGCCCCCGACTCCACTCCCCCCAGCGTACCGCGCCCCGGCTCCCTCCTCGTCCCCCAGTGTAAATATATGCAGCACAGAGGCCATGCCAGCCACCACAGTTGCCTGGCATCAAACTACATCTCCCATGAGCCTCCACTCTGTTCCAGTCTTCTGAAGCAGGAAGAGACTGTCCAGTGACAACGAAAATCTTTTCAAAAAGCTGCGGCTCCATCCTCCTTGTCGCTTGTTGATAGCATGTACCGGTTAGAGATGTTCCTGTTGTGAGTCCATACTCCCCCTGCCCTCCTTCTCCTCCCCTGCTCCCTCCCTCCCTCCCCCTCTTCCTCCCTGCACTGTGTCTGTTTTACTCTGCAAGGTTACCTGCTTTTACTTTTTTGGTGTTGATAATACTACCGATGATGATGTTAATAAGTATTTGAATAACTATGAATAGTAATTCCATGTGAGAAAAAAAAGAACAAAATCTGATGGTAATGAGCCGTGTGTGGGAAAAAAAAAAAAAAAAAGATTTTTGTACTTTACTCTGACAAGTCACACCCATTGAACGACTACAAAACAAACAAAAAAAAAAAAGTTGTAAAGTTTTCGAAGTGATGTGCTCTATTTTGCCATGACAAGCTTTTTAAAAACACATTTGAAACAGTCCAAGGGATTCTTTTCATCCAAAATCAGGAGTGGTCAATGATAATGTAATATATAATTTGTAACAATTTATGTATTTGACTTTTTTTGTCATGCTGTTAACTGTATTATACGCATATATACAACATATTTGTCCATTTATCATAGTGTGTCTCTCTCCGACCAGCTAGAAAAATGATCCGAAACAGTGTAAAGTCTCTGGTCGTGGCTGTAAGTCGGTCCCTGTACGGCCTGAGCGCTGGGAGATAAAGATGTAATTAGCCATTACCTGTGGCTGGCTAAGTGAAGGAGCCTGGGCTCCACCTGTCCCTCCTGCCAGCCGGTGATGGCCCCCATAAATCAAATCAATCCTGCCACTGACAGGAATCCTCTTCAAGGACAGCCTCGCCTTGGTGCACCACACTCCCCTCGGTGTATACCCGCGACACACAGGCATGGGCCCTACAAACCCCCAATGGTACAATTATCCAGCCACTTCCCTGCACAGCACAAACAGTGGGAGGTAAGCCCATATCTCAATACGATGGCACACGTTCCTCCACTGAAAACACTGTTCGGCTCACACGCAGTGGCTATATGCAAATTTGCCATATCGAACCTGCACGGAGAGATGGGTTTACCCCAGTCGAACCCTGACTATTCCTTAAATGGGAGATACTCAGTATTCAAGAAGTTGTCTGAATGTGTTATGTTTGATTTTGTTTCAAACCAGCAATAACCCCTAACTCTACTGTGCAAGAGGCATCAGATGCGGTTAAAGTCGTGCTGTAATATCTGAGACATTGCCATTAACAAGGTATATCACATAAGTCTGTTGTTGTGATTTTACTGTGTACAGTACTCTGAGATGATGTGAAGCAATGTTTAAATGGCCCGTAATCTAAAACAGAACATAATGTACTCAAAAAGTCTTGTCAGTGCCGATGCCCTCTGCGATGTAGTCAGTCTTTGGGTTGTCCGTGTGGCAAAACGCGCACCACTTGTGCATGCATCTTGTTGCTCCGAAAATAATGATGGATTCAATTTCAAGCACAAGAGCAGGTCGTTTGGTCAGTGCTTCTATTTTCTGTCTCAGTCAATTTTATTTTCTCTGTCTCTCGGTGTCTTTCATGCTGTTTTTCCGTTTCTCTCTCTCTCACATACTGTGCATTGTTCCATGTCAGCATCCCACTGGGGTCGTCAGTGGCATATAACATCTCTATGTACATAATCTGTCCTTGATGAAGAAAAAGAACAAAAACAGAAGAAATGAACAAAAAAAATATGGAAAAAAAAACATACTGTCATGTTTCTCAATGTGGGTTTGAAAAAAAAGCACGTCAATGTTAGTTTATGGGTGGATTTTGAAAAAAAAAGAAAAAACTAAAGAAAAAAAAAAAACATTGTATGTTGTGTTTGGGTTTATGGGCGAAGGGTCCAGGAGAGGGACTCGGGCAGTATGATTTTAAACCCTGGAAATAGTGCTAAAACTGAATGTGGGTGTTTGTACAAAAAGAAAGGAAAAGAGAACATGTTTTCGTGAGTCATGGTGTATGCAAATGAGTCATGCTTCTGGTGGTGAGAGAGGAGGATTGGGAAGGGGGGTGGACAAGGAGGCAGCGAATCCCCTGGGTGCACTATTTGAGGGTACATGAGGATGTTGCCGAGAGCACCCGGTCCTGTGGGCCAGAGGGAGGATACCCTGACAATGCATATCCGAGAGCTGTGAGCCAGAGGGAGATGGGATGACACTAACCAGACAATGAACTCTCCATTTAGGGAGGAAGACAGGCAGTCACTCATATTGCATTCCCAAATTCTAGCACTGCGGTCTATCCCGAGGGAGGGCGCACCACACACTATTTATGGTTACACTATGTAATATGAATAGCATTAACATAGCCTTGATCACAAAACACTGTCTGGCCTACTTCAAGCGTATAAATAACACCACAACCGAGGTTCAGTGAGTTTACAGTGATATAAACAAGACATTTGTTCGGCCTGTAATTACATGCAGCGCACCCTGATGAGAGCATGTTGATTGGCTCCCGTAGAGCTACGGTGGCAGCATTTGATCTGTTTACAGAAATTATGTTAAATAGTTACCATAAAAGATCATACCTCCCACAACTAGCAGGTAGCGACAGTTTATATTACATCACTTTGAAAACTGTACTTTAATCCCACCACCTCTGATATAATTGAACTGAGTGGATATATATACATATATATATATATATGAGATAGTTGGAAATGGATGTCAGTTTATATAGCCATATATGAATAGCACTTTTTACTTTTATGAACATATCATTATCATTGCAGCGGTTTGAAATGGGTTTCAGTCGTAGGGCTCGTAAAATACTTTGAAATTGCATCCAACAGTTTCAGAGCGCCGGTGCCTTTGTCGAGGAGAGTCAGGTAATTAAGCTCTTTAGGGTATGAAAATAGATAACACACATTGTCTCTCCACTGTGGCAGTGAAATTGTACAATAATTGTGAAAACCAAGGCCACAGGACAGCAGCAAAAGTCTAAACCCGGGGAAGGTTTGAATGTACTCCTGTCCTGACTTTACACGAGCCTCCCCTACAACACCCTCCCTACCCGAGCAGATCCCTGACAGACTTTCAATTCAAAATGCAATGGCTAATCAATACCTTCGACTGAATGGCTTTGGAATAGAGCAATTTCTTCCCGGCCTGCCTTACGAGGTCCCCAGAAGCTGGATTGACCAAGTGTCTATAGACCAGGCGTAGAACAGAGAGCATAATTCATCACGCCTGATACAAGACACCCCTAATTGTGCATCGATTTTAGGCCCTTCTCCGAAACTATTTGGGCAAGCTATAATGTCAGCTCTGTAAAGCCTGTTCAGAGGCAAACAATGATGAATTAATAATTTGTTCTTCTTTCCGAGTCCGCCGAATGGCTTTTCGTTGCTTGTTTTGCTGCCCAGTGTAATGTTAACCGTACGCGTTCACTGGGACCTTACATGTGCAATTTGGTAGATGCTTTTATATTACCTGAAACTGCATTACGTTTCATTAGGGGTTGACTCAGATTTAACTAGGTGTGCATTGTCAGGACCTATTGATACTGTGTATCTAGAGGCTTATGTCTGACACACACAGCCAGTCTTTGTATGTACAGCATAATACGCAACTGCAAGGTGTGAGTGTATGATAGAATGATAAATGAAACGAAATTAATACGCAGAAAACAGGCTGTGATTTAATAATGTGAAATATTACCGACGTCGTGATGCTAAGAGCCGCTATAGCACACTGAAATGTCATGCAGTGACAATTACATATGAATGATTATCGTCGTTGTAAATCCCCTGCTTTCGTCCTTTACAGCGTAGCACGCTTAATTCTCATATATTATCCTAATTATCTATTGTTTACCAACTATCTGCAGGCTCATTCAGTTCTCATGGGCAAAGTCAATGTTGCAAGTCTATTAAAGCCCAGTACTTTTCCATTACCACTGCTAATGAGTGCATCGGTATTAGGCATGCTAGACAGGACTGTGTTGAGGGAGGACTCTGAAACGGTGAACATGCTTCACGCCAGTGAGCATACCTCAGATGTTTGGAGGACATGAAATTTATCACAACTCATTAAATGGTAAGCTTGACAGTAGCAAGATGTAGGTCCAGAAAGTGTTTATTAATATGGTAAATAATTATTTAGATGCAGAAGGTACAGTTTAGCTGATAGATAGATAGATAGATAGATAGATAGATAGATAGATAGATGCCAGCTTTCGATTTAGTTCTCCTTTTAGTGCAGTTTTGTGCTAGCAGGTAGCTGAGTGTGGCCAACTAGATTCCTTGTGCATGATTTAGTGCAGGCCCACTGTATATATTTAAAACCTCAGTTTACAGCAAAGATGTTTGGCCACAGAGCAGCCAGTCTCGCCCACGTCCTCACTGCGACCACAGATGGCGTCTTGTCAATCACTCACCTCTCTAGGAAAGGGGAGCGTCTGGCTAATTAACAGCTCGCTCGTTCCCCCGGTTGAGCAACACAGCAATGGCATGGACCAGGAAACACAATGGAGGCATCTCGCCCACCATGTCTCCCCTAGTCATTAAGTCGCCCACCTCACATCTCCAACATAGAAAGAACCCCATTACTTGGCCTTTCTGAATCACCATCCCACGCCTAGCATTTTCCTTGTCAATCAACTAAGGGGTAAATATTGGTTGTGGTGCTGAGAACTGATGGGGGGAGACTTGGATTTCTTTCATGAGTGACAGCGCCGCCTTTTTCTCTGCAGATTTGTATTATAGTTATGAGAAGGCAGGGACTCTGTGTTTTGATGAAGTCACCAATGTGGGGTACAAGTGTCTTATTACTGTGTGAGGTGCGCTGCAGGTTGGAAAACATGACAGGATGTATGATAGGGGCTGGTCATGTGCTGTGTGCCTCGAGAGGGCAATAAAAATGAATAGATTGCACTGGCCCGCTCTGCATGGTAATGAAAAATGTCATTTTGACTCATTTTGGAAACTAATAATAAAACATTTTCAGTAGATGCCAGCTGTCAAAATCCACCATGTATAATTGAGAGAGATAGCCTGCCGGGTTAGGTTAGCGTTGAGTTTCTGAGGATGTCGTACCCATCTCTCTCTCTCTCTCTCTCTCCCTCTCTCTCTCAATCTCTCTCCCTGTGTCTCTCTCTCCCTCTCTACATTTGCTGCCCTTAGTTTCCTTTGTCCTTCCTCTCCCTGTCCTCCCTCTCTTTTGTGTGGAGACAACTTGCCCTGCACCAGATCTGCCCTCCAACCCCTCAGTACTCCAGGTTTGCCCACCCTGGCATGTCATTAGTGTGTGTATATGTGTGTGTGTGTGTGGGTGGGTGTGTGTGTTGGTGTGCGTATATCTATGTGTATGTGTGTATCCAGCCCCATAATGAACACGAACGATTCACGGGGCTTCAAAGGAGAGCATTTTAACTGTGCATGTGTGTGCCTGTGTGTATGAGAGTGTGTATGATGTGCATTCTCTGACCTTTACAGGGCAGGCATGTTGGGTTTCTGTCTCACCCAGACCTGGATTACAGGCTTTTATGTCCCCCTTTTTTTCAAGATACCATCAATGTAACCATAGTAGACAGGAAAAAACAAAAGGAACAAAACATTTGTCTTCCACCCTGACAGATGTTCTGTGCTGTGAAGCGATGATTATGCCTCTTTTGATTCATTTAGTTGCCGAACTTGTCTTTGACTTCTATTTTTGAGCGTGTCATATTTTTTTTTTCAAAATCCATGAAGTGGAGTTAAAAATGATATCAAGTGGAGGGAGAAAAAATAAAAATAAAAATCAATTTTGTTTTTAACAGAACTCATCGTGTGTGGTTTGTTGCCGGGAGCGAGGATCTCGCTCGGCCCCTGTGGTTAGAAAACAGGTGAGGTCAGCCAAGCTTCTTCACTTGGGTTTTTATTTCCTGCTGACTACGAGCCTTTTGCTTTTGTTGTGTTTGCACGTCTGTCTCCGAGGTTTTTATTGACGTATTTGACTGCTAACTTTGGTAAGACATCATCCGAGCAAATGTTAAATGAAATGTCAGCAGTCACAAACAAAATCCATCGCATCTGATTACAGTTACTGCGGTTGCAGCAAATCAGTTGATTAACAAATACAGTAAGTCACTATTAACCTTGTTTGTCAGAGTTTGTTTTGATTGAAATTAGCTGTTTTCAGTGAAGTAAGAAAAGTGTAGGTGTAGTGTACAGGGGGCATAGCCAGAAATTATCGCCATTATACACACAAGATGACTCTGCCCCCCTTACACTTTCCTCCCCTCCCCACATCAATATTATTTAATCAATCTGCCTGGCCATCCATAACTCAAACACACCTCCACACACGCAAGTCCTGACCAATTATCAGACACATTGCTGATTGAAATTACAGTTTTTGTGCACTACCCTGACAGCATTAATCAGCTTTCATAACCAGACGCTCACCGGTAACGCCTTGTTCAAAATCTGACGTGGGAGGTCAGTTTTGTTTTAGTCTGCTCAGGAAAAAACAGAAATTGCATTCGTGCTTGCCTCAGTTTGTCTCAGATAACACAAAAGCTGCTGTATTATATTTTCAGGAGGGTTTTTTTTTCAGTTTTCAACCAAACTCTGTCAAAGCCAGAGGAGTGTGAAATGAAAGTATAAAATATTTACAGGTTACGCACTCGATGACCAAGAAAGGCATTGTAGTCTAGACACTTGTGGACCCTCCCTTTGCTTGGGGTTCGGGGTAGGGAGCACCCATACGTCCCCTACGGCCCCTCAGGTAGAGTAGTATAGATCTGATCAGTGCACCGAGCTGGTATATAAACACTAGAAGAAGGGAGTTAGGGGAAAAGTGGGATTTGCTGTCAAA
Source organism: Myripristis murdjan (assembly GCF_902150065.1). Lineage (NCBI taxonomy): Eukaryota > Metazoa > Chordata > Actinopteri > Holocentriformes > Holocentridae > Myripristis > Myripristis murdjan. The sequence goes on along the minus strand of NC_043995.1, from coordinate 25,183,736 downwards.
GCTCCAGGACATAAAGGGATAACCTAGAATTTCTGACATCAGGTTGTAGGAGTTCCTGGCCAAAAGTGATTTCGCTGCATGGACACGACCTCAGGCAGCAAGTCCTCTGGTAGAAGATCCACCAGCTACTCCTTACGCCGGAACTATTTTTCTTGCTGTAAAATGCCATTGCGAAGGTACAGCTCCACCAAAAACGATGTAATTACATGGATTTGCAACCCCCCTGTGTAGCTGGTCACTTGTAGGCGCGCACACCGCATGTGGGAATGCCGTTGGTGCTAAAATTGCATTCTACAAATTCCCTGATAAAACCCAGCTCATTACTGAAATAACCTACTTATTGCCTATCTTTCACATTACACAAGATTTAGTTCAAATATTCTTCATTTTTACTAGAGGCGCCAGCAATTTATGCCACCCACCAGCCCACAGCGTTTCTCCTGTCTGTGTGTCCCTGTGTGTGGGAAGAGAAGGGTCATATTGTTCTGGCTGCCTCGCAAAAGCAATGATTATTTTATCTCCCATCTTTTGGAAACCTAGGTATGGCGGTGGGAAGGAATCCAACAAGCAATTCAACAATTAACGCCTGCGTCTAATGCAAAGTGAATGGAGGCAGAATAATGGCGGTGAAAAATGCGAATGGTGGGGCCGTTTATGCACAATGGAGCCCGTTCGCGTATCACATGAACCAGCAGGCTGCCCACAGGCTCCACAGTGTGTGGTAATTCTGCTGCTCTTCAACAAACAAAATACTTGTAGTGAAAGGAGAAGCCTGAGAGTACAGTAAGGCAAATAATAAGGCAAATGAATACAGAGAATAACAATGTATTCAGTTATAGATACTGAAAATACTTTTTTTTAAAAAAAATAAATAAATAAATTCATTCATTCATTTTTTTGGGTGGGGTTGACATGCATGTGGTTTAAAATGTGGTTTAAATGATGATTTTTTTTTTTTTCAGGACTCCCTACATGAGGTTTTGTCCATGCAACAATATCACTATTAGTCAATAAATCAAGCAACCTTATGTTAAAAAAAAAACAAGCAATCCCTTCAACACCTAATTCACCCAAGCATTATGATAGGAGGTTTCCCTTTACTAATCTACACCCAAGATACGGTATTCAGTGCCTTTCCTCTAACATCCAAGCCGGTTTTCTGTGGGTGCTCACCTTAGCGCTCAGCACAATGGATGGCATAATCAGATCCTGTCTTTTGGGAATAAAAGTGTTCTGGGTGAAAATGATAAAGCAAGGCAAATGCAGTTGTCTGGTCCTGTGACTGACTGTCTAATATTAGAACATCACGGGGTTAGGATGTGAGGATGTGAAGAGCTCTGCTAGAAAATGACATATGCACCATTTGAGCAGTGACACCAAAGCCCTGGACAAAAAGCGAACAAAATTATGGCATTTTAGAGGACATTGTGTAACTTAAACGAGCAATAAGGTGGCCTTTTACTGCCCCATTGCACAAAATGACACTTATTTATTTGCAGGGGCTGACAGGGTTGTTGATCGATACCAGTGATTAAATGATGATTTCACTAGTTTATAAGTCGTCTGGCTTGTGCCGTCTTTTTTTTGGAAGATTTCCTTGTCGTGGCGTGGCCGCTGTAGACTGAGCCACAGATCTGTCAGTGTTGTTACAAATTCTTGGACATCAATTAGAGGCAGATGGAAGTTTTACATTCTCTAGAACAGGTTTTAGTTCCTGCTTTTGAAGATGATTTTCAACCGGTGGTAGATGGAGCCCCCTTTACAGACTGGTTTCCTGCGTGTTTTTGAGATGTCGAATGAGACGTTTCAAGGAGTGACTTTTCCAAAATGGATGCAGTATATATTGTGTTTGAGCGGTTCTTTTTAATATCAATCCACAGAGAGGTTCAAGTATTGGAAGATTCTTGATATCTTCCATTTCTGGAAAGTCACTGTATAACTATGAGTCCTCTCTTTGCTATGCGCAAATCAAGATTTATTATTTCACAGCTTTCAGAAACAAAAACCCATAACACATTCATTTTAATAATAATAATAAAAAAATCTAGCAGTGTAAAACTCTTCAATTTGTTTAATATACACATTTTAAGGAACCTAAACTGTGGGAATTTAAACTTGAGGAACTAAGTTGGGATTCATGGCTCACGGATCAGTTATTTTGATGATTCAATCAGTTTTGACACAGCTGTGGAATAGTACAGAAACTTGTGTGAAAGTCTGCAGAAAAATGGAAGTAGCACTTGCTTACTGTTGCACTGCGGTTTCTGTCAGCGTGCAGACAGGCTGCCTATTTGTCTGCCGAGACACTGACATATGTAGTTTTTTCCCCCCCTAACAGGCTCTGAGATTTAGGTTTCTGTTGAAGCATGACCTATTAATGAACCATCACCTCTAACCAAAGAGTGAACTAAAAAAAAAAAAAAAAAACAAGCTGACAGCATCATATTTTAAAGCAAAGTGAGCCTCAAACTTAAGAATGACTGGGAAATTATTTTACCACTGAGGCTTGGAGCGAGGAACAACAGCATGGCAAAATTGCCTTGCGTGTGTTTGCTTCTTTTGATGGCAGGCCCGGTGCCAGGTCAGTGTGAATACTCGTATGTCAAACATTTCTGATCCACAGCTGTAGTTATTGCTGCGTGTGTGTGTGTGTGTGTTTTTTCATTTTTTACCTAAAGTAATTTGTCGCTGCATGAAATTTTCTGCCGCTGATTCAGTACTCAGAGATTGGTCATCAAAGCCTTCAAGATATCTAATCTCTGTAGCAATAATCAAAGTACGCTTTGCCTCAATTACACTGTGGTACAGTAAGTTAGATTTGCCATCTGTTGACAAGAATATTACCACAGTGAGTCACAGAGAAACTGTTTGTTAGAAATCACCATAGTCTGTCTTTTTTGGTGTGTTATTTATAATATTTGACCAAAACAAATACTATAGTCTGCTGTCAAAGTCACACCATTCCCATATAGTCCAGTAATTTTAGGCCAAAATTGGGGTCAACCTAGGACAAATTGCAAGAGAAGCAAACTGAACTGATTTTGTATTCTCAGAAATCCCATTGGTGGAAAGTTTTGAAACTCACCTATTTATGACCACATATTACCAAAAAACACTGTTTTTAACACACGGGAAAGGGGTTCAAAATTTTACTTTCAGATATCACTATAAAAATTCACAAGTTGATTACACATACAAAAACAAACCTGTGTGCTAAAAGGGTGTTTTTTGGTAATATATGGTCATAAATAGGTGATTTTCAAAACTTTCCACCAATGGGATTTCTTGGGAGTTTTTTTCCCCTCACTCAGGACAAACTGAGGATACAAAATCAGTTGAGTTTGCTTCTCTTGCAATTTGTCCTAGGTTTTTTCATAAAATGACTGGACTAATAAAAGGGACACTGATTAAACTCTAGAGCTCAAACATGCATCTTTGTGCTGCTGGACTGCACGCAAAATTTAAAACGAGCAATATGCAATCTGATTTTGTAGTGCAACCATCATATCTGTGTTGTTGTCGTCTGTTTTGGTCTACGCACCTGTCCCAAGCACATAACTTTGCTAATCATATCTGTTTGATAAGTTTACAATCTTAGTATTACTGTAAATTGAGGGACACTCCTGAAAGGTACATGACTGATATGACTCAGTCAGCTGCCAACCTAATGTAATCTGCATCTCTGTCTCTGTTTGCTAAGTTACAAAATAGTTGGCATTTGTTTCACAGATAAAAAATAGTAAAAACTGTTATTTGCTTTCCAAATGTTTTCCTATGGTTGTCTGACCCGTGCTGTGTTGAAAAGCCCTTTAACACATCACAAAAACTACTTGCAGTGGCGAAGGGTCTTGGTCTGCACTTTTTACAAGCTCCTTGTTCAACACTGTGTTCTAATGGCTTTGTCTTTAGCCCTGACAGCGACCGCAGAGGGACTGAGGGTTAGACAGCACCCTCCCTCTCTGAGTGTGATGCGGGGTGAGACGGCAACCCTGTCCTGTCATTTCAAAGCTGAATCCCTCAAATACGGGGTTCAGTGGTTCAAAATGAGGTCAGAAAAACGCCTCATCCCAAACTCATCCCGGCAGTCCCTGCTGGAGAAGAACCAAACGTCGTCCTTGGTGATCTCTGAGGTAGCACTGGAGGATTCTGGGTTGTATTACTGCGAAGTGAATGTTCTGCACAGAGATCCAGAGAGAGGGGGCGGCACTCGGCTCATAGTCTTGGGTGAGAAACCGGTGACTTGTATTAGACAAGGGCATACCTGCAATTACAGTTCAGTGCATTATTGTCAGCTCATAAGACTCATTAATGTTAATTTTGTGCTGTGATGTTGCCATGCTTGTAATTATCTCCCATATGAATTCTTCCAGCATCAGAGCCTCGGTATTTAGTGTGAGGCCGTTCAGTCGAAGCGCCGGGATGGACCATGCATCACCATAAAAATACCGGCCAAGCTCTAATCTATAAAAATTCAAGTCATGTGAAATTCCCTCCGAGTTCATCTTTTTGCCTGAGCAGTTTCATGACAGATCTAGAAATAATCACCCCGGCACCATGCGCAGTGCCTTGTATCGATCTTTCCCAGGGAATTGAAACTCACCAGAAAACAAGGCAGGGAGGGATGGTCAAATTATTATGTGGAAATCCCTCATGCGGAAGAAAAGCTTCCTTTAGATTTTCTCTGGTTGCTATGTTAGCTCCACCAAGTAACTATACAGTAGATCTATTTTTTACTTATCTGATACCTGTTTTATCCCTTTTTAACCCTATTTTTAATCAATTTTTCATAATTTATTTAATTGGTGTCCATTTTTTATTGTTTTATTGTGTGTCTACAATAGTATAGGCCCATTATTAGCAGTAGCTGTAACAGACAGAGCAGTCAAGCAGTTAAGCAGTTGTTTCTTATTCGTCTCATTAGTTCTTTGATTTGTTATATTTAGCACAGGATATGTCTTACGTTATTTTCATGCTCTGCATGCTATCATATTTATCATTAATTTTCCTCCTGTTTCAGAACGCTCCTCTGCTGTTACGCTGGTATTTTGTGCAAGCTGTGTACATGCTCTAATTAATATAAACTTAAGCTTTTCATTCATGTATTTCTACTTAATACATCTTAGTGCAGTAATATATGGCTGTGTGGTGTTTGATGCCGTCCCATTTGCTCTTTTCCATCCAATTCTGTCCAGTTTTTTTTTTTTTTTTTTTTTTCCTGTTGCTGTATCCTATAATTTCCTGCAGCAAGCACCCAATTTCCCATCATGAATCATCTAATGTAATGTAATGCAATGCAAACTAATATAGATTGCACAAATCTAATCTAATCTACTCTAAACTAATCTAATCTAATCTAATCTATTCTTATTAGCAGTATGAAATTCTAGTTGCTATAGATAGTCATGGTAATATTAATGAGATTATTATTGATATTGACGTTGATGTCATTTGTACAGCCATGGCTCAGTACTTTAACCTGTTTGCTTCACTTTGTCTCTTCCCCACCTGTTAGCCCCACCCTCTGCCCCCAGAATATTCCTCCAGACTCCATCGAACCCGCAGATCGGTCGGTGGGCTCTCCTCTGTCTCACAGGAGGCTTCCACCCGAGCCAGCTCACCCTCACCTGGACCTACCAGAGCGAGGTCAATATCGATCACCTGCCAGTCAGCAACTGCACCCTTTCTTCTATTAACCCTCACAGTAACCTCTCCGAAGCCCCAGCCCCAGGAGCCCTGTCTTCTGATTGGTTGGAGGACTCCGTGCCTGAGCATCGCCCCAAATGCTTCCAGGTGATGGACAACTCCAGCCGGGAAGTTTACCTCGTCAGTGTGTTCTCCCTCCCACTGAAACAATCGTTAGACGCGGGGATCACGTTTACCTGCCGGGTGCAGGATCACCCTGCAATGACCGCTGCTCTGACCGCCTCCTTCACCTGGGGTAAAGCGCAATCACTTTCTCTGCCAAGTACAATAAATACATAGGAAGCTGTCTTAGAGGCACTGGAGCAAAAGAAACTATTATAGGAGCACACTGTATGTGCTAACACCCAGTTCAGGGAGGACAGGACCCTACATACCGCAAGCTGCCTGCTCAGTGTTTGCCCCACTCTGCTGTTTATGTAGGTCAGACATCGATCATTCCAAGGCAACAGATTGCCTGCAATATTGCATACTTGAACGAATTAATGATTTCCCCGATCAATGTTTAAACACCTCTCCTCCCAGGGAGGAAGCAAATGTCCATCAACCAAAGCCAGTTCAACCTTCCTGATTTAATTCTGTCTCGCTCAATAACGTGGTAAGTCAGTGCTAATCAGTGTTGGCCTTTTTTCCCCCCCTCTTTTGCTCTTCATTCTAGATGCTTCCCCTAATGAGCTGATCTTATATTTGAATATTCTCAAGTTGTGTGTCCTCTCTGGGATGACTGCAGTGTTTTTATTGGAAGGTGAGTGAGTCAACTTGTTAACTGGAATTACAGGAAGTTGTTAAAAAAAAAAAAAGCTGTTTAATTTACCTGATCTTGCTCTCCACAGCAATCAAGCATTTCTGCAGGCAGAGAAAGAAATTGCTTCCTTGTGAGTATATTATTCTCCTCTGCCCTGGACAAACACATCACACACGCACACGCACATGCACACACTCACATGGGTCATTTATTCTTTATGGCCCTATCTCCTTATCCCCATAACTTATCACACATTGTTAGGAAAATGTCAACATTGATGCAATCCATATTTGACCAATTACTGTCTTCCAGGAAATAAAGCACGGCATAGGACAGAAAACAAAAAGGAGGACTGCCCTGCTTTCTGTGGCTCATCCCAGCAGGCCAACCTTTGACAAACAACATCACACGAATCCAGATCCTGAGTCACCACAGAAAAACGAGAATTAATCCTGACTCACTCGTTAACGCAGAGTGAGACTATCAGTAAACGGTGTCGTGTGTGTGTGTGTGTGTGTGTCTGTACAGCCCCCCTGTCTCATATTTGAACGTTCCCCTCCTGCTGTGTGTTCTGCTTAGCTTTCACATTTTGCATATCCTCTAAACAGCAATGCAGCGCCGATGCCTCTCTGTACATTGAGGCTGTTTATCTTTGTAACTCTTTATCACTGCGGCGTGCTGACTAGAACGTTTTCGGGATTCGCCCATTGTGTCGGCGGCTGGTTGCCGCTCGCGCATCCTAGTCATTCAGTCGGGTCTGCATGTCAAAGTGAATGTTGCATGCATGATCCACCTGTCAAACAGATACAGTAATCAGCTCAACCTCCACGGAAGCCTAATCCTCAGATAACGGGATTAGAGTCGATGCCGGCGCTTCCTTGTGTGATAGCATTGTTTATGTTTGCCGTGTGTGGGGTGTGTTGTTGATTCACGTGTTGGAGAAAGTTCATCGTAAATATAGACCTGCCCACACTGCCAACAGAAACAAAATGCAGCCAGCAATAATGACCATTCAATTTGGAGCCACTCTGGTGTGTCTATATGACCGGATTAACATTAATGTCAGAGACAGAGGCTTCTTTTTTTTTTTTTTTTTTTTCAATAAACACACCTATATTCACTCACTGCCTTTATCTGTGAATTTATTTAATAATTTTAAGCTGCTTTTATGAATATCATTTACATATGTACATTTCAGGTGTAAGTGAAAATATATCCCACTTGACTGAAAAAAGAAAAGAAAAAAGAGAAGACACTTTAATTTCTAAATTTACATGCTGCAGTGCAATTGATATTTACACATGAAGACTCGCATTTAAATACATTCAGTCTTTCACTGCTACTATCTTTCTCTCTTGTCTTTTCTTTATCATTCTGTCTTATCTGTCATTCTCTCTCGTTTTCTCTCTCTCTCTCTCTAACACACACACACACACATAAATATATAAACACAACCAGAATCACGTCTTGCTACCTAAGTACTTCACACCACAACATAGGATCTGGTCTGTGTTACTCTCCAGCACAAGATACGAAATGTGTGTTGTCCGAAATCAGACGCAGGATTTTGCTGAAAATGTCACATCTTTTTTAGAGAGCGTACATTGGTGCAGCTTAGGTGACCGGCTTATCTCTTATTACTTAGAGCTGATGTTTGAGGCTGTCGCTTGGATGTTCGGTTTATTGGTGCGCTGTGGCCGAGAGCTGCAGAACACCTGTTTTCATGAAGGGACTCATTGTGAAATCAAACTGTTATGTAAGAGATATGTGCCGTTTGAGTCGGACAGTGTCAGACAGTGTCTCGCTGCTTTGTGCATGGGCAGTATTTCGCCGTGCCGCTGAAATACCTGAATCGTAATGAATCGGTTTCCTGCTGCAGCCTGTTTGTGTGAGTTCTGTTTTGCCGCCTCGGGTTTTCCTATCCTTTCTCTAATCCGAACAGGAAGTTCAGCAGTGGAGGATCAAACAGTGACACGACACGCTATATTACAAGTCATTTTCTCACGTGTAAAAACATAAGCATGGCTATAATTTCCTGCTTCCAGGAATGAAGAAATAACAAATTAGTGAAGTCAGCCACACACAGCTCCCATTCAGTCGGCTCAGATAGCATTGATCTCTTGTTGTTTGTGTCCCTTATCTTCTGCAGTCTTGTTAATTCCTCCCCGAAAGGACCAGAGCGTGTGACAAGGCAGGCACCTGTTCAGCCGTCTTTTAACCCCCTCCATCACACTTCCCACAGTCCCCCTCACAGCAGAGGAGGAGAAGTAGAAAATAAAGGGGTCTAGACAGGCGTTAAAGGTGCTGCACAGCAGGGCCTTGTCTCTCCAGTCGGGGCTCTTCCATGTAATAAAACCCACGATGTGCGAGACGTTGTAGGGGCCGAAGCAGACAGCGAACACCAGCAGCGTCCCTACAGCCAGGCCAATGGCCCGGAGACGCCTGCGCCGGCCAATGTGGCGCAGCTTGGAGAGGATCCGGATGAAGTTGATGTAGCAGAAGCTGCAGATCAGGAAGGGGATGCAGAAGAGCACCAGGCAGAGCTCCAGACGTACGGGAAGGAGGACGTTCAGCTGAGCCTCTGTGAAGTTCTCGTAACACACCTCCACGCTCCCGAGATGCAGAAATTCTCTGGGCCCACCCGCGCCGAGGCTGAAATTGGAGCTGTTTGGGAAGCCCTTGTGAGAACCATCGGGGTCGACGCTGGACGAAACATTGCCGCCCAGGTCATGGGTGGCATTTGTAAAGTTTTCAGTGCTTTCCGGGCCGATTAAGGGAATGATGAAGACAATGCTCAGGTGGAGGAAGCAGAAGATCCAGCAAAAGATGCTGGCAGCCACTGCATAGATCGGCCGACGCTTCAGGCTGTGCTGGATGGGGAACGCGACGCCCAGGTAGCGCTCCACACTGACAGCAGTGAGGAAGAAGGTGCTGTTGTAGATGGTCATGTAGAAGATGAAACCAGACAGCGGACAGAGGGCGTAGGGCATCTCCCACATCATGTTGTTCAGCACCTCCTGCATCTTGAAAGGCAGGAAGAGGAGAAAGAGGAGGTCGGAGATGGTCAGGTTGAGGAGCAGGATGTCGATGGGCGTGCTTTTCTGCCTCACTTTCTTGCTGAAAGTGTAGAAGGCAAGAATATTGGCTGGGAAGCCCGTCACGAAGGCGATGATGTAGACTGACAGGCATAACGCGGTGTGGCACTCTTGCATGGTGGCCTTGGTGTAAATCAGTCACTCAGCGGTGGGAGGATCGAGACGTGTCACATTATGTCCCGGGCTCTGGGGGGATAAAAACGTTCCAGCAGAGGGGGGCTTGATCTGTCAGGCAGTCTGAACGTCGGGAGGCGAAGGCTTCTTATTGGGTCAAAAGCCTGGAACAAACCCAGTTAGACAGCGTGGTTTTCTTGTCCCCACTGATAAACGAACACTCATCGTCTCCTCAAGGGCTTTGAGCTCTGCTGATAAGAGAGAATGGAGAGAGATTACCACACTGCACACAACACTATTCTGGCCTATTGTCCACTTGACACCTGGTGTGAGAGTGTCCTGCTACTTTTAGCACCATAAAATTTATTCTATACGTTGAATGGCCAGAGGAAAAAGCTGTAAATGGGCTCATGCTATAATGTGCCCCTATCTCAGGGTTTATTGCGGACCTGAATTGATGGTCTAATGAAGAGTCCCCGTGTGGGTTAGCACATGGTTTTGTATACAAGCCATGATAGCGCTGTGTTATTGCTTCCTCCGTGTTGTAAATAGAGGACAAGATGCCTCATCATTAACTCCCAGCCATCGTTCTCCTCATATGTGCAAACACAGGACAGGCTGTGAAAATGATCCTCATAAACGTAGCGCCCGGGGAAATGAATTACTCAAAGATTTTTTTTTTTTTTGGCAGAAGTTCACGACACAGTTTTGTAATTAAAGCTATTTGCGTGTTTCTATATAAGAAATAAAATAAGCAAGGAAAAGCTGAGGACACTCTAAAAAGCAAAGTAAAAAGCTTTTTGTGAAGAAATTCTGATACCAAGAAAGGCTAGTTTCTTACCTTCTCTATAAAGTACTGCATCAAATAAAAGTGAATATGTGAGACATACAGTACAGTACACTCCACTCTTATATTTCCAGTGACTGAAATGGGGGAAATCCTCGCTGTCCACCAGAGGAATGTGATGAAACTGAAGAATAACCAACAATTTAAGCAACTTAACAACTTCCCCCTCGTCTTTGGTGGTAGCATGTCATGTAACATTTACATTGTTGTGTCTCCACAGTCTTCACAGTTTCTGGAAAGAGACCTCTGACAGGAGTCACTGCGGCTTACCTTGTTGCACAGCCTACTTCTCGGCACACCCACATGAGCTGATTGCTCAACCGTTTCACTCGAACTCGTGTGTTCACCGGCCCTCAGCTGCTACCTGCTAAGGACCGGCACGTCCGCCTATTTACATGATAATCTAAACATCCAGCACAGATAATGGAAATTATTATAAGGGAGATACTGCTGCAATTTATCTCCCGCGCTGGCCAAACACTGTTTCCGTGGTAACAATTGCCTTATGAATGGTGCGGTGGTCAGGGGCTGTTCAAGCCTGTCTGGTCTAGGTTATTAAATCTTGTTTAGCCATCCAAGCCTGTTGCTTCTACGTGCACGCCCGCTGTTTATAAGAAACGAGTTAAAAGGCATGTGACACAAAAGAGCCTGACCTGTTGTGAGCACAGTCCCAACATATGATTAGGGCAGGAGGGCCACCTGTATGGCTATCCAAACAACACGCTGTTTGAATAGCCATATCATGTGCGTAATAATAATAACCATGATTTACGGGAAGATTGCAGGAGGCTGACAATTCCTTCTCATTGACTAACCCCTGAGTTTATTTTATACATTTATTATATAGGCCATCCACAGTGGAAAAACTCCCACGGACAAAAGGAGATGAATGCACTTTTTCTTTCCACATCACGTTTCTCTTTGTTATCGAGCTTCTCCTGAATAGTTAAAGGACGAACCACAAGGAGGCATGTTTAATTTCAAAAGGAGAGAGAGCTTTTGAACTATTTACGAATCAAAGGTGTACAAAGAGTGCTTTTGATGTTCCTTAATGTATGTAAATCACTGTGAGGTACTTTCCAACTGAACTTAGTTCTTCAAAATTGTTTTTAAACACTTGTCTTTATGGTGATTCCGGTGTGTAAGTGGATTTTTTCCCCGTTGATTTATTTATTTATCGTGACTTTTTGACCTCACTCTCTTTTATTGTGTCCACCACCTGACCTTTTCAGTCTCGTCTTGCCCTTCCTGTGGACATTACTCACACTACATGCACTGTGTAGCACAGGTGCCTCGGCACTCCCGACACTGACAGCGCAAAGACAGAAAACGTATTTCAGTGTGCATGGTTCCAGGCGCTGAACTCCTGTCTGGAATTGTTTTAGCGGTTCATTATTTCAAAATCACATTTCTATTCTGCGCATAAATTTGGACATCACATTGTGTTATGCAAGCCGGTATGTTCCACTGTGGGCAGATTTATTTTTGCGTCTGTACAGAGTGACATCAGGGATATTCTCAGACGCTGTTTTAGCATAAACTTTATTGTAATGCGCAGTGGTATCTCATCACCGCAGGATAAGCGGTCCAGTAATTAAGCCAGAGACAATTCATCCTCATGGCTAGAGAGACAGAATTGTAAATCAACAGAGAAATGTAGACACAGTCCCATTTTACAATTCCACATTACATATTTTACTTTTCCTTATCTTTTAAAATGATATCAGAGGGAGAGAGAATAATATTTTTCACATTAGGTTATTAACTGTTCTTTGGCTTCACTGCCAAAGAAAAAAATCTCATATGTAGCACTAAATGTGGAATATGAGGCACGCGAGGTTAGATTATTGAACATTCCTTCATTTATTTGATAGCTCTAAGCTTAAGCATTTTTATTATCACTGGGATTAGCAGTAGGAAGAGGAGGAAGAGGAGCGATAGTGATAGAAGTGTAGTAGTAGTAGATTTAGTTGCAGTAAAACAAGTGCAGCAGAAGTACTCGTAGTCGCTGTATTGGAGCTGTGAGTGATGAACCTGATGGCAGCTAACACTCATCCTCCATTTTCACCCTCCTCTTCTTCGGGAGGGCTCCAGATGTGCTTCTGAGGGCTGAAAGCAAGCAAGATTAAGGGGTCCAGGCAGGTGCAGAAGGTGCTGGGAAGGAAGGGGAACGCAAACCAACAGGGATTTTCCAAGTTGACAAAGCCTTCAGTGCAGGACAGCTTGAGCGGCGTGAAACAGATGGTGAACGGCAGCAATGTCCCCAAAGCCACACCCATGACCCTGAGGTGCTTTCTAGGGCTCGAGCTGCCGGGAGAAAAAAAAAAAAAGAAGAAGTCGATGCGGCAGAAATATGTTTGTGAAACAGAATCGGGAAGGTTCCATATGCATATGGCTTTAAAGCTAAAAGTACTGTGGAGGGAAGTCTGCAAAAAAAATCATCTGTGTGATTACTGAAGCAGCTGGAATAGCCAACAATGCATTATATTAGCAGGATTAGACTTATATAAATTTACCAGTATATCAGTTGGCCTTTAATGGCTTTTATTTGGCCTTTCATTAAAAGACAATATTGATACCAGTATTGGGCTTTATTGTAATATCAGAGCTTGACTTGACATTGCTGTTCACCAGTATGAAAGTATAATTTTTCTTCTTTAAAACCTGCAGTGAAGTTTCCCCGCTTTTCCTTAAATCTATTTAATTGTTCAACGGCTCATATTGTTGTGTCTCTTAATTGGTGGAAAATGACAGAGGGAGATAGATGAGTCAAAAAGTAAGCACATGTTTACGCTCAGCATAAAATGTTTATCACTTTACGCTCGATAAAATTTGCTTGCAAAAAATAATGTCGTGTGTAGAGTAGCTGTTTATTTAATGATCTCATGTGTCATAGAGGATGAGCTATCGTTTTGCACTATAGCCTAATTTAACGGTTTCAGAAAATATGAGCTATCAGCGGCTTTTATACAAAAATAGTTAGAATATTGAGAAGTTTAAGAGGCAAATGTGCAAATGTAGTGTGTTGATTTGAATGGACTGTAACTTGTTATCAGGTGCACATGTCCTATGTATCTTTATGATGAGGACGTGCATGTTATAGACGGGAATATTGCGTCTGTGATGCCGGAAAACACACTCCTGCGGTGTTGCGGTACAAAACATTGATAACCTGAATGGCTTGCGTACAATCAGTCACTCTGAAACTGAGCAGGAAGCTCGTAGCCGTTGTCGCCTGTCAGTCGCCTGCATATTTGCATATGTATACGTATAGCCTGATGTTTTCGGGATTTATTTGCATGAATGCATTTCATTCTGATAAACTCTTGAATTGAGCCTTTGTATGATGGCGTACCTCAAATTATGTCACAAGGGATGTTACATCATATGTACTAATAAATGTCAGTGGTCAAACCTTGTACCATATATTGATATATTGATATATTGCCCTGTATACAATGGCAGTCTCTTCACTTTGTGCTTCACAGGAAAGGGCACACTCAAGTAACATTCAGTACCAGCAGCTGTTAGGAGCAAGGTATCAAGGGGTACATAGTGTCAAAGCAGGAAAAAGTGAGACGTTGGAGATTAACGAGTAGTGAAGGAACATATCTGTATGTGAGGATGAGTGCCTAACCTTAATTAATGAAGATGAAAAAAAAAAAGGCTGAGGAACTGGCTGGGAAAGCTCTTACAAAGGTGCTGTTAAAAACTGACAGCAGCACAGTTCTGTGGCACCGTCAGCCGCCGACAGCATTCTGAGAAAAGGGAAGGAAATGAAGTGATACTGAGTTTCTATTCTAGTCAGACAATAGTGTGGTAATTCGAAGCATGTGCAACACGTACCTGGGAACCTCAAAACTCTGCCTCCTCCGAAGAAAACAGCTCATCAGTCAGTGGTTCACTGAGCTACTTGAGAAATTTTTTTTTTTTTCTTTTCAGTCGAGTGTACTCAAAATGATTTCCCAATCTTCACGACATCACTTTGTTCGACATTTTCATTTGAATAATAACTTTAGCTTTTGTTGGTAAAAACAATGACCTTTGAGTGTTTCATGGAATGGTTTGACAGTTTGATTAAGTTTTAAATCTACACTCGGGAACAAAGACCACGCCTCAAACGCATCCCATTTCTGCACAAAAAGTATTTAGGCACATCTTAATCAGTTCCTCTCCCCTTTGTCTGGGTTTTTTTTCCCTCTTCTCTCTATTGTTGAATACAGGAACCACAGGGGGCTCAATCTCACAAGATCACCAGAGGAGACGGCTCCCCCACTCAGACTCTCTGCTTCCCCAGTTCCTCCTGTTTTCAAGCCTCTGGTCTACATAAGCCAGTCGTAGTCCTCCACCACTCCATTCTGGACCCTTTTCCATCCCTAATCCCTTTATCTTTCCACCTTCATCCCTTCATCCCCTAACCCTCGACCCGTCATCCCCTCAACCTTCACTCAATCCATCACCTCAGTTCCTCCTACTATTGGACACTGAGGAAGTCATTGTCCTCTTTCACATCTCGGTTTTTAAAGATAGGCATGGATAGATTATAGCAATTATGTGGACCAAATGTACATGTTCTCTCTGTTAGGTCTCATAAATAACAACAGTATCAGCAAAGTTGGCTGCTTGGAATAAACAGGGAGATTTGTTCAGATTTACAGGGGTTTATTTGACCTGCCTCTTGCAGTGATGGACCCAGCTGCCTCATTATCATCTAATTATTTTGACGTAGATTAAAAGAGACTAACCGGTCCCCAAGTCTCACACAGGGCCATGTGGCGGCCCAAACGGGTTAGGTTCAACACAGAGAAAGTCATTGTAACTGAAACCTCATTGCACCTTGCCTGTAAGACCCGAATGCATCTGAAATAAATAGTTAATTGTGTTAAATCAAGTAGCTATCTCAACAATGAAGAGATTGTGGCTTTGTGCCTCACGGACTTGAGCATCCCCGAAGCCTCTTCACTAATCCCTCTGTTAATACCCAGTGCATGAACCTATAAGCTTCCTTATATTTGTGGTAGGGAATAAAAAAAAAAAAAAAAAAAAAAAAAAAAAAAACCCAACAACATAATTCTCCCATCCTGACACAAAAGTTTAGTGGTTGCTAAGCCACAATATAGCTATTTGAAGAGTGACTTTGATTCAACGTAGCCGGACTTATTTTATTCCAAGTGACACATTCATAAAGTAAAGCTCGCTCCGTTGAAAAGATAATCTTGTACATTTGGCTGGCAGTCTTATCAAGTATGACCTGAGTCCAAAGAACAACTGTTGGAGGACAGGAATTTGTAAGCAAAAATAGACTGCAGTATAAAATCCAAGGAGGCAAAATAGATTTTCAGGCCCCGGCTCCCTTCCCACATCAACTAAACACTTTTACAATGATCACATCAGTTCTTTTTATCCAGCAATACCGAGACAAAATCCTGGTGTTCGCCTGGTTTTACAGTGATGTGCATTTTACTCTCGTTGTCAGACGCATGTAATAAATATTTCAGCCATCAACAAGTGGTAACAGTCTGCTTCGTTTAGGCTTTTTAAATATAGAAAGCCAGACTAACTCTCAAGCTACTGTAGGGAAAATAGCTAAAGGATATGGACAGTGTTGCAGATATTTCAAACTTATCCCCACTGGTGGGAATGAGGCCAAATCATACACATGTACAATGGATTCAGCCAAGAGCTTTTATTGGGTTATCTGGGGTTGCTGGGAGCTCATGGAGAGGTTGTTAAAACAAGGCTGATATTAAGGCTTTGAATGCACTGTATCTGTGTGCGAATGTGTTTTGGTGATGGCCAGAAGGTACATTCACAGACAATGTGCCTTCACGCCCCCTCTCGCTTATGTTTGAGGTTCCACAGCAAAAGCCCTCTCACGTCATCCGCCGTCCCTCCTCGCCGTGAGACTGAAAATGTTGAATATGCATAACAGGAAAGAGCTTGTTGATTCTTTGCTGGGACTGTTGAACTGTGCGTGCTGCTTACCCATCTATTACATAGTCTGTATTTGAAAGCAGGTCTCCATTGTTTGCCTACTCTAAATCAGCTCCCTGATTGCCAACATTGTTAGTTCTGGATTTTCTACTACACCTATCACAATTAATCAAGTATTATTCACTGGTTTGATTACAGCGTGCTTTTAGACAGTTCAGTGCTTCTAAAAAGAGTGTAACTATCATTGCACGACTGCATGAAGTGATGAACACAGAGAACGGTATAAATAGCAAGCCTGGATGTTGGACAGCTCCTGATCCTTGGACCAGCAGCTTTGGATCACGAAGATAAACACTTCTCGCAAGATCAAAAAGGGTAGCACTTATTATGCATCTCATTTAAGGAGCAAAAGAGAGTTCAATCAATGGTTTTGTCAAACAGCGGGTTATTGGCAAGATAAAAAGAGGCTCGTCTGGACCAGGGCCATGAGGCGGAGACATCACACTCATTCACGAAGGTCGATGAAACTTTAAAGTCGCTGTTCTTATGATTAGAGTGTGACATTGTTCAATATAAATGTACAGAATATGTCCCTTTAATATCTTGCCAGAGCAAGAGAAAGAAAACTTGGAACATAACTGTTTTTTGGCGCTAAGATCAGATGAGGCTTAAATGAGCCCCATGAGGAAATTGGGTAACGGATAAGTCAATTACTGACAGCCTCACACCAATAATAATACTCTAAAATGGTGTAAGAAAGTCTATTAACAAGCATTGCTGTTCATCCACCAAGTATGATGTTCAGTTTTCTAATTTGTGTCGCTAAATAGGTAGATATAATTCACAAATTATTCTTAAATTCAAACTAAAGTGCCCTCAAAGTGCCCTGTTGAATATTTAAATCCCCCTCCCTTGGAATCACACAAGCCTCTGCTTCTCTTAATAAAAAGAATTACTAAAAGGTGAGTGCACTGGATATTACAAATTTGCTTCAATATACAGTTTTTGCATGCAAACTTGTCAAGAGCCATTTCAAAACACATTCAAAGCTCAGAGGAGAGGAAAAAGTAGTCTGCTGGATGCTCGGCTGAGGTGATAGTTGTTGATTATATTGCTAAATAAGTGGGTAGATCACTGAAGAGGAAGTGTGCATACTCTGATATATTTCAATGGCTATTACACTGATAAATGGGTATACTCAAAACTGCAAGAAAAATATGTGTTTACTGAAACCTGTGTATGAGCTTATTTTCCATTTTCTCCTGAGCTTTAAAAGGTTTAGAAAAAATTGAGATGCTCTAACTTTATTTTATTTCATTTGGTTGTGCATCTGGCTGTGCATCACTAATTGTATGAACATTACTTTGTTAAATCAGAAGGATCCAAACATTAGTCAAAGTCAGACAGAGTATTGACCATTTGAGAATCACATCCAAAAGTGATTAAGCGTTTCTACCTTTTAATTACCCGTTTAATTAACATATTGATGACTCCCAAACCACGATTACCACACGGAAAGCCTTGGTACTGCCAAAATCGAAAGATATGTACAGACCTAGTTGTTCCCACAATAATTGCTGGTGCAGATTTAGGCTTTTAGAGCACTGCGGTGTATGTAAACTTTAGAGGCCTTGTTGCCTTTAATATTGACTATAAAGGTACAAATAAAAGAATGTATACTGCAGCTTATTCCAGCTTTGAAGTGCTTTATTTGCTTCCTCAACCAAGTGTCTGAAGTTGTTTGGTGGCTGATAGGACAAACAGCATTTTTAGGTCAGCAAAAATGTCATTTCATAAAGACCTTCAATACCCCCTAGAAAATGTTGTCCTTATCAAAAGGCGTCCAAAACTATATGATAGTGAGCAATTTTACTTAAGCGAACCTTGCCAAAATTTGTAAATGTCACTGTTACCTTTAAGGTCCCCAAAGTCCTACTTAACGTGGGGTCACATGGTGCTCCAGTGGCATTTGGTAGGGCTGAGATACTCTGAGCCTCTTCTGGGCCACATTTTGTATCTTGCAGTGCAAGGAAAATGAGCAAGAATGTGTTAGCACTCACATTAAAACCCAGTTTTCACTCACACCCCTCTATCATCAAGGCTTGGACGTGAGACCTTGGCACTGTAGCACATGCAGTCTCTTTTGCTGCAGTTCCTTTGATTCCCTTTGATTTGATTTGATTGGACACTGTGCTCTTTAGCGAACAAGACAGCATTGATGTCTCCTCGTCGGATGTCACCATGACCTTGATGATGACAATGGCAACAGTGGCGGCCTTGATGTCCCTACGCCGGATTACA